>NW_015150998.1:248132-259271 GCF_000732505.1 Cyprinodon variegatus | reverse complement strand
CAGAGAAAACAAGTTGCAACTGATTGAAAAGTGTTTAATTTAACACATGCTGCAAAGACTTTGTATTTAAGGAATACATTAAATTTAATCTGTAGAAAAATGAAGACATTATTGACAGGCCACCTCTCAAAGCAAATATTCTCCTTGAAATATACGCTTTTTACATTATTCTTATGGTGGTTTGAAGCAAAAAATGTAATTTTCTGCTGTAAAAATGTGACTCGATACACAGTTTATTATTCTAGAGCAGAACTTTAGAAAGACTAATCAAATTAGGAGTTAGCTTTACAGTTCTCAATGATCTTAAGAAATGCCGCCCTTCATCTACTACACTGAGTCATTGTATCTCAGCAGACATGCCTGATAGTTTTGTATTGATGTACTCTTTCTCCATCAGGCGGAGCTCCAGGAAGTGGTGGGTGAAGAGGAAGCTGGGGACACAGTAACTGCTTCCTCTACATCCTCCGCCTCTGCTGAATCTTCTCTAGTTGAAACAGTCGAGCCCTCAGCTGTGCAGGTACAACACGAGCAACTCTCTCTCATCTTTAAAAACAAACTCCTCTGACACGGATGTCAAATAGATTTACCTTTTCTTTTCAATGACTTGCAACTAAAATTGGGGGAATTTCTGTCTCACATTATCTTTCATTTGAAGGTTTAACTGCCTATTTTAGTAACAACATAAACACTTACATTACTTGGCAGGTTTATTGCTGGACTGTGTCCAGTCTAGGTAAACACTCTCCACTCTTTCTCCCGCATTTCATATTTACACATTTCTTTTTATTTATACATTTCTTTTGAATTTAAAGCAACTGAATCATGACCAGAAAAAAAATAATACAAGAACTTATGTTACTATTCATTAGCTTAGATTGTTTCTCCTATGCAGGTAGTGGAAATGTGCAGCTCATAATTTGCATGCTTAGTATCTTATTTAAAATCAACCCTGACAGTGTTTACAGTCCTTGTGTTTTTTTCCCCCGCTGAAACCGAACTAGGAAGTAAAGATCTCCAAAGCACCTCCTGGTAGCCTGCAGAACACTCTGGAGGAGCGAGCAGACATGTATAAGACGGCAATAAAGAATGCAAAGGCAGCAGGAGAGACATCCAAGGCCAGAAGATATGATCGAGGTCTAAAGGTTGGTAAAAATATATCATATAATGAAGATGGAACTACATCCCAAAGCTGATATTTCAATACCAAATATCCCAAAGATATTTCTATGATATTTTGCAAGAGAAGAAAGTGAGATTTTAAATGAAAATATTTTCAGAGTCCGAGGTCTTTATTTGTTATTGTTCCTCAAAGGTACAAATAAAAACTTATTTAAAGAAATTTTGATAAAACCTTATGTGTATAAATAAAGCTTTTTGATAACTTTACAAAAAGCTGATAGTATTTAACATAATGCACATTAAAAGGAGGGCAGGTATAGTGTTAAGTTATTTTTGCTGCGCATCAATATCATGATATGAATTATTTATTCTGTGAAAATACTTTTTTTACTGGCCGTCCTTTTGAGACTGACGTTTGTTTTTCTGTTTAAACTGTAAATTAGTCTTTTGGGTATAAAATATATGTTTTAAAGTGAGGACGAGAATTATTTGTTTTCTTGGAGGGTACATAACTTAGCCCACTTAAAAACTGTAATATTATTTTCATGTAGGGGGACTAATTTTTATGAACAATTTTTTGGTTAAAAGGAGCTTTTTCGCCCAACGCAATCAGAATATTCTGTCTCACAAGTTGGTTATGTTTGAATGTTGTCTACAAATAGGTCAATCATTTACAAATAGCCCTGGCCTTACTTTTCTTCTGTTTAATATGAAGCGCACCTACCAAAGAGTCAATCTCTTCATATTTTCTAAATCTCTACACCACAAAGAAACCCAAGAGCTTAAAAGGATGTCATTGGCATCCAATTAAATAAAAAAAAAAAAGGTCACTTATCAATACCAAAGGGAAACTAAATGTTATTGCAACGCTTTTAGGAGTTACTTCAAGAAGATTTAGTTGATATTAATGGTTGTAGGCATGAGTTATCTCCTATATTGCATGTCTTGCACTGAATACCTTTGACTGAAGACATTCTGTTATTGTACAACAGTCTGATGAAGAGGAAGGTCTTTGTTATCAATAATGTTTTTTTTAAAAGTGCTGTTAACCCACCTCCTTTCTTTGTCTGCTTTTTTTTTTTTTATCTCTGTCAGCTGATATGGTCAGAAAGCCTGGCAGAGAAACGCTGGAGTTTGGGATATGATGCTGATACCTTTTTTGAAGTGATGCACATAGTACTGTATTCCTAATATTCTGTCTAAATCTTTGAAGAGCTCGTAGTTAATTTTTTGCTAAAGATCTCTCATTGCCCAATGCTGGTTGATGAAAGAGATGACTCTTGTTTCCTCGCTCTCTCTCTTCTCATTGCGCCTACTCCACATCCATGCTGCCTTCTATCCAACTTAGCTGGAACTTAGCGACGTAGATTAAGTATTTCTGCTTTTGATATTTAAATCAGCTTCTACCATCCGATTTTCTTTAGCAATTTGAAAATACAGCCCCCTGCTGCATGATGTGCCTTGAAAACATCTTATGATAGTAGCCCAAGGTACATTGCCATTGCAATAAAGGATTGGCCACGGAAGGAGAATATTAGAGATAACAGATTGGCTTGGTTAAAACCTCAATCCTAGAGACATTATACAGCTGAAGCCTTCAGGTGCAATTAAACAAAACCAGAAACCTAAATATTTAGAGATTTTTTGTCAGGATAAAGGGTTTAGAATTGGTCTGAGAAATGTTAAAGACCAATTATACTGCTCTTCTGACCAGTAGAACTAATTTTCTAATGAGCTCTGTCATTTTTTGATGGATATCTGATCATTTTTTCACTAAATTACACGCAAACCACTTTTTGACTTCAGTTGAATGAGGAACCGGACAGTTAGTAAAAAACAAAGTGACGAGCAGCTAAAAATCACTTTCATAGAAACAATTATTTGCCTGATGGCAAAACAGTATACCAACCCCATTGGGCCCCACAAGGGGCATACTTCTGTTAAGAGTTATTGTTGTTGTTCTTCACAGACACTGGAATCGATGTTAGCTGCTTTAAAAAAGGGAAAGCCTGTCAATGAATCAGAGATCCCGCCACCTGTTGCTACCGGAGCCCCAAGCACTGTGTCTCGGCCTGCTGCTCCTGTAAGACCCGCCCCCCCTGTTCCTTCGCCTCCTGATCCAGCTCAGCAGGAGGAGATAGAGACCACAACACTACCGTCAGCTGTGCCTGATATCGTCACACCCAGCAGTGAAGAAGGGGGGTCTTCAACTTCCATACTGACTGCGAGCAATCTTCCATCTCCTGAGGAGTTACCTGACCCCGCAAAGGCCAATCTGACTGATTGTAAGTATTACAATTTAAGTTAGTCACATAAAACAGCAATGATGCTTTTAACATAAAAAAAATTATGTTTCTATATATATTTTTTTTATGATTTGGCCAATCCCAGAGTGGCTCATTTTATTTTCCTGTTGGTACAAAGGAACCTAAAGTCAAACTGGATTGTTCATCATGCCCGTATTTTTTTCAATTAGCTAAAATTGCCTGCAAAAGCATTAAGCCCCTTTAGCTTTTTTTTTACACAATAAAACTTAAAGCTTTGAAGTATTTTATTGGGAATTTATGTACTAAATCAGGGAGCTGCAGCAGTGGCTTTACATGACTTTGGCCTAACAAAAAAAATAAAGACCTGAGAATTTGTTTGTTTTTTTATATATCAATAGAACCACCTAGTTCTAAATAAAATTATATTTTGTTAGAATAGAATGAAGCTAAAGCAAGAAGAGTCCTTAAAATTAAACTATCAAAGTCTTTAAAAAAAAACACCCTAAGATTGAGACAGAGGTTTATCTTCTAGCAGGACAACAGCCAGAGATACACATTTGCAATGTCAAATAACCAAATTTATATGATTTGAACTCCTTGTAAATGTTGAAACATCTTTATTTAGGTTAGGGGTATAAGAATAAATCCATTCTGTCAATTATTGTGACGATTAATTAGGCGATATTAGCTTTGATTATATTAAAGATATATACTTTAATATATTTTTAAACCTTGTCAACTAGTTTGCAGCACACCATCCAAGATTCTATTATTCAGCCACTACACAGCAGCAAGATTTTGTGAGATTTGCCAGAGAAATATTATTATAAAAATTAAAATCATATTATCTTTGGTAATGTATCAGGATTAACTTTTATCTTGAAATGTAGTGGATACATAAATTCTTCTCAGTTCACTCGCCACATTTAGGTATATGTTTACAATATATTTTTTATGTGAAGTTATCAACTTAGTAATTCTGTATTCACCTTACTGTCTATAAATGATAGATTTATTGGTCCAACATTCAGCTGAGTTTAATATGCTTCCGTTAATTTTGTATTGGAGGCATATGACTGTCATTTGTCTCAGTGAAACAAGTGCCTTATTACAAGTCAGGAAGCAGTGAATCAGGCCTTTCTCTCCAGTGATTGTTTTTCTTCCACAATACAGCCAGCAACGAGGCGACCAAGCTCATGCTTTTGGAGAGGCAGAAAGAATACAAGCTGGCAGCTCTGAGGGCAAAGAAGGAAGGGGATATGGAGCAGGCTAAGCTCTACTTCAAGACCAGCAAGGTTAGTTATAACCAAGACATTTTTACTACTCTTTTGTTAGCAGCAGTTTAGACATTAAGTGCTGTGGTGAGTTATTATGAGGGGAAAGCAAATTTAAACAGCAAAATAAACTTTGCATTGAGTGGTTTGTATTGCAAATTTCTTTTCTAATCAGTGCTGTCCCAAAAATGATGGTATAAAATGTAAAAAAAAAAAGTGATATAGTAAAAAATCAGAATTTTTTAAGTTAGTTAAACTGGAAGACAGACTGTAGATCTGTTTTGTAGAAACGGTAACCCCTCTAACTTCTGTAGTGATTTGGAAATATAGATAAAGTTAAGATGACCTTCATGTGGATGTCCAATGGGTGTCCTTCTGGTATAGAGCTAGAAAAAACCCTATTAATGAGGTTTTTACATCATTCCTGATAGGGATGCACGATATTGGGATTTTGGCCGATGTCCGATATGCCGATATTTTAAAACTCATGTAGCCGATAACCGATATCGATACCGATATTAAAGCTGGAGAAAAATAAGTAGTCTTTGAAAATAGCAGTTTTGTTATCCATTTGTGACACTTTGAAAAATAATATACTCGAATATATTTTTATATGCTGATATCAAATAGATTTATAAGAACGTGGTATCGATCTATTTTACTTTCAAAATCTCGTGAAATTTCATCATTCTGTTACAAACTCTCGTGATATTTTGCAAATTCTTGTGAGATTTTGTTAGTAAAATAGATCGATACCGCGTCAATATATCAACATATAAAAATATGGCAACATTTTGTGGATTTTCGGGGGATTTCGTAGCATAACGATGACATATAGCAATATTTCATTAGTAAAAGAGATTGATATGGTGTTTTTAAATGGCAATATATCAGCATATGAAGATATTGTGATATTTTAATGTATCAATATTTTTTCCCTCGACTGTCTGTAAAAAAGAAGTTTTTGAGGAAAAAGTATTAGTATTTTTTTTTTTTCGATTTTAGAAACTCAGAAGCTGATCAAATATCGGGTTAAATATCGGTGGGGTGGCCAATGTCCGGTATTCAGTTTTAAGGCCGATACAGGCCGATACCGATAGGGGGCATCCCCAATTCCTAAGTCACTCTGGTAATCAGATGTCCACAGCTAAAATCTCTGGTGTTTTTTGTCTGAGCATGTTGCTCAGTAGTGGCATTGTTGGCATATTTTACTTCACATTCCGCTGAGGAGAATCTTGCCATCAGTATGAGAAGTAAAATATGCCAACAATGCCACTACTGACAAAGACCATGATTATCTCTTTGTGATTTTGTGCAGAGGTTTGATGCAGTGATTGAGGCGTTGGAGAAAGGACAAGCAGTCGACCTCAGTGGCCTTCCATCCTCTCCTGAAAAAGGTCAGAAATACTGGAAAAAAGAAATTGTGATTTGGTTAGGGTTAAAGAACAGAATCTTAAGCAAATGACAACTATTGATGGGGAAAAACCCTAACAATTAAAAGATGTACACTCTGTTTAAAAAAAGCACAGATCAAAATAATGTTACAACTAATAGAAATGGTAAATATCAGAAGAATGAAGCCAGTCGGGTTGCTTCAGCCAGGCTTTTTCGTCACCACTTGTTGCCTGAACCTTCACTAAGTTACATATTTAATTTTATATTTCTTCTTCTAAGTCCCTAAGATGATAATCTTCCTGTTTATCAGATGAGTAAGAGGGCTTTTATCTCCCTCTTGCAGATTTGTCGATTTGTTCTCGTTTCATGTTAAGGTGTACAGCTTTACAGCAGCACAATGTAAAGCCATTGGCTTCATTAGCCACACATCTAATGCTACGCTACCCACGAGTAATTATAGATCAGTTTTATTAATTTAGAGATTCATGGGAGAGGGAAAGTGAAGCAAATTGAAATAGGAGAGAGTTAATTTGGGCGTAAAACCGAACAAGGATGCAAAATTGATGGACATGTAGCGATGTTGTTATTGGACTTATAATTACCATATACTTTATGCTAACCTTTGTTAGACCTACTATTGTGACCTTGGAGCCATCGATTCTTAGCGTGCCACAATGGCTGAATCCCCTAATGAGAGGAAATTAAAAGGATTTTATTCCAGAAGATATTTTAACTGACTTGTATAGAAGTAATAATGTGCGATGAAAAGGCAGCTAGTTAAATTAGATAATGCAGTGTATTATCTTCAGACGTTCGGATATTGATATGCGTCCTCCAGCTGAAGGGCAGTTTGTTATTTTCAGTGCTACAGTCCTGTAGGCAGGCTCGGACTGGGAACGATTTTCGGCCCTGGCAGGTTTCCATCTACACCGGCCCACTTATGGCCCCACTCCCTGAAAAAGAAGATAGAAGCACAGTCAAACGCATCCGTCCCAAATGTGAAACACAACAAGAACACACACTGTAAATTTAACCAATCTATCTTCAAGCATCACACGACAACTATCACCAAGACTTCTATAATGCGGTTTTACTGGCTTTGATTATTAACCTTTAGATGCAAAACCCCATCATTCACCGCAACATATTTTTACAAAATATTCTAACCTAATTTCGCCAAATACAAGAGGAACATCATAGTTTGGTTTAAAAAAAAGCATTTTAGTTGTGTTATAATTAAGTTTGTTGCAAGGATTTTACAGTTTGAAGAAATAGAAAATGACACCATATGCCAACCGTCACAAGGATGTGCATGATACTGGCTATATATATGGCATGCATCGTTTAGGTAGTTAACATTGTATTACTTCTTGAGCTCCTTGAGTTATTTACTGTCACATATAGGTGCTTTGGCCGGAGAGTAAGTGTTGGGGCCGGTATGATGTAAAGAGGAAATTAGGACCGGCCCATCGGGCAAATGCCCGGTATCACAGATTACCATTCTGAGCCTGCATGTAGGGAGAGCACCACTTCAAAATTACTTAATGTTGTTTTATTATTAAAATTTATGTTTATATAGTTTGAAGAAAGAAAAATATTGTTTGTGAAAAAAAAAAAAAAGTTATGTTAATCCCTTTATGGTGCCACAATGGGGAAATTCGTTCTCTGCATTTTGACCAAACCCATTGGGGAGCAGTGGGCTGCCGTTGTGTGGCACCCAGGGACCAATCAGGGGTTAAGGGTTTTGCTCACGAATCCAGAGGCTGTGGGGATCAACAAGAAATAGTCTTTTTAGACATGTCTCTCCTGAGAGATGTTTCTCCAGATTAATACAGAAAATGAATTGGCAAAAGAATTAAAGTTACATTAATTGTTTGAGTTGTTTTTCCTCTAATTCGATCCTCAGCACTCTATACTGAAAAATAAGAGGTTTTTCTTGTCTTTACTTTCTAGAGGAGTTAAGAAAGTTTGTGTTACTCCCAAAGTAAACTGATCATGTGCTCTGAAGTTGTTTGAGGTTCAAAGTACAATCAGCCCAATCTCCTATGAAAGAAATACTTCATCTAGTTGTTGAAAAAGGCTTTAACTGGAATCTGCCTTCAAATTTGATTCTCACTCTTTTACTGGATTAAATTGAGATGGATTACAGGTAACTCAATATGATGTAGATAAGAGCGGTTTGTCTAACAATAATATTTTCTATTGATTGATCCTCTGTAAATACACTGAAAGTACATGTTTAAAGCAAAAGCAAATCTAAAATGGAATATTTTAGTCTTGGAAATCACAAATTGCATAATCAAAAATGTCTAGTCTCTGCTGTTGCACCTTGGATTTAATATTCCCCTCTCATGTTTTAGGTGCAGAAAGGAGCTCTGCTGTATTGAACAAACCTTCCTCTGAGCAGAACATGGACGCCTCCCTGCCAGTTACAGCAACCCCTGGTAGATATTAACAGTGGCATCAGATGCAGGATTTTACCATGCAATTGAAGGGTTGAAGCTCAAACTTCCAGTGTTGTTGTGTCGTTGAGCCAGACACTCCCCCTGCATTGCCTATTGATGGTGGTCAGAAGGCCCGGTGGTGCTGATGTACAGCAGCCTTGCTTCTGTCAGTGAGCCCCAGGGCAGCTGTAGCTACAATGTAGCTCACCACCATCAGTGTCTAAATGTGTGTGTGAATGTAGTGTAGAGGGCTTTTACCATCACAACTTAACATTCAATGATCTGCTTTTTTTGTCATTTTACTACACTTTTCTATCAGGTTAACTTCTCTTTGATAAAGCGTTTTATTCATTTTATTTTTCTCTCAAGGTTTAAAACTGATTTAAATGATAAACAAATAACCGAACTGGGCTTCAGCAAATCTGAAGGATCACTCTAAAACTGTTTTAAAAGTTTATTAATGCTTAATGTAGCTTTTGATTTACCTTTTTACTCCATCTGTGAACATTCATGTTTAATCAGAACAGGGTTTAAAGCTGCTCATCATCATAATTTCCTCTGCATTGCAGTTCATACTCGACATGTTGCAGTCAGACATAAACTGTTCTCCTGGGAAATGGCAAACCTACTGTAGACAGAACAGGTTACTGCTGCTCGATTTTCCAGTGGTAGCACCCTCATGTGGTGATATGAGGTTTGGACGCAGCTCGTCAGCCATGGTAACCCACTTCATTAAACTCTTCCAATCTGGACTTCAGAAAGTTGGCATCCTCTGTGAACAATGTGCCAGCATCCACTGTTAGATGATTGTTTGAGATCAATCACTTCATGGCTGAATGCTCTATTATCCCTTTCTTCCCATGTTGTCATAACATCCCCAATATTTGGAGGTGCAGTCTGAATGCTTTACTGGTTGATGTCAGCTATGGCCATCTAGGTCAGCGGTCCCCAACCTTTTTTGCACCACGGACCTCTATATGTCAGACAATATTTTCACGGACCGGGGGGGGTATAAGTTCAAGTAAAATGATACAACTGGCATAAAATCAAATACAAACAGCATAAAAATAAAACAACAAGCCGGCCCCATCTAGGCGTAATCGGAGAAAATGACAGACGAAGTGTGCTCCTGATGTCCAGTCTGCTCCGTAGCTTTGTTTTGGTCGCTGTAACCGCAGAAAATCACGCTTCACAAAGATAGGATGTTATAGATAGGATGAGTCCTAACCTGTGTCAAGAGGCACAGATGTACCGACTGATGTTATTGGGAGAGAATGCCGCAATTTTTTATATTTTTCAAAATAAAACATCACTCAGACTCTGATCATCGTTAAATTATATATATATACTTTTTTCTGTGCGGCCCGGTACCAAATGACCCGTGGCCCGGTACCGGTCTGCGGACCGGTGGTTGGGGACTGCTGATCTAGGTGATGGCATCACCTGCATTCAATGATTTAAAGGTGGGACCCAATATTTATGGCAATATGGTGTTGCGTTTCCTAAACTGTTCAGAAAACAGTGGAATTTGTTATAAGTAGTTTGTTTAGAAGAATATTTATATTTCTACAGTTGAGTAACTAGGACTGCAACTATTCATTATTTTAGTAAGTGAATAACCTAGTGGTTATTTTTTCCCCTGATTAAAATTAGGTAGTCTTAGAAAATGAACATACCTCAATAAAAGTGTGTTCGAATAAAAAAAAAAAAACATTAATAATTTTAAAAACATTGTAAATGACAACAATGTGAAAAAGAAACTCAGAAATGTTTTTCATCTGAAATACGTAATTAATACCTGTACAGTTTTTGCTTAATTTTGCTCAGAGTTCGAGGTTCTTTCAGTAAATGGCCTCTTTAGGAGTCAGTGATTTAAAAAAAAAATTATTACTACATTAACTGACAATTACTTTGATTTTAGCCCTACTTAAACCATCCATTCATTGTTAGTTGGATCCATTTATCTGAGTATAATCCATCCGTATGTGTTAATCTGTCTACTTGTGTCACCATCCATCCATAGTCGAATCAGGGACGTTTGATTTTTATCTACAGCTAAGTTTTGTATTAGTCTTTAAGAATTATCTAAAAAAAAAACTGTTGATATTAGGGTGTAAATGTGTGTTTAGCTTAGAAAATACACAGTATTTTATAGGCTGATACCAGTAATAGTGTTTAATCTCTCTTTCATGAGGTAGTATTTGAGGAGCTACATGTAGCCTGACTTTAAAGCCCTTTTCTTCTGCTGTCTCAGGCCCTGCTTCCCCTTCAGCACCTAAAGATGTTTTGGAGGCTCTAGAGCAGAGACGAGTTAAATATGTGGAGGCATCAAATCAGGCCAAAGCCAGTGGGGACGACCGCAAGGCCCGAATGCATGACCGCATTGCTAAGGTAGGAGGTGATATCATGTAAGTGTTACTACAATGACTAAACTAATATCTTTTCACATATAACACAGAGATTTTTGTTTAAGTCACATGAAGTTGAAAGTTAGGTGTTCTTTAGTAATTGTCTTGATTTCTGCCAGACCTGTCGAATCTAGAACTTACAGAACTAGTTCAATCCCATAGACATTATATACGTAGATGCCTAATTGGACGCAGCCATAGCCCACTTCATATAAACTTGCGCATTAACTCA
>NW_015150998.1:202954-248114 GCF_000732505.1 Cyprinodon variegatus | reverse complement strand
TTTTTTTTTTTTTTTTTATGTATTTATTTATTTATCGCTTCATTAAAATCTCTAGTTCCAGTGGGGTGAAATAGACACTTCCTGTTGTCATGGTGACTCGTTGAATCGTATCTTCACCAATAATGGCATTTCATACTTCTCACGCACATGCTAAACTCTGAGTGGTTCTACTTGGAGTTGATTGAACGAATTCATAGCAGCCGTTGTGAAACCAAAAACTCAGAGTTCCCAACATTAGGCTAGATTAATTTAGAGTTGAGGATTTGTATCTGAGTTTGAAGAGTAACTCGATATTCATATTCAGGGGTGTAAAACACTTACTGCCAGTTGTTGTAAATGCTTGAATAGGTTTTGGTAAGGTAATTACTTTTCTTTTTATATATAGCAAGTAAATTTGGAGAGCCTTCTCTTTCCCTTAATAAATATTTTTGATTTAAAAACAGTTTTTTTTGGTAGTTACTCATCTTATCTTTGCCTGATCAGTGTAACATTTAAGACACGTAAGGGTAAACACGGAAGAAATATGTCAGGAATCAAATAGGTACCATGAAAAACAGACAAACAAAATAACTTTTTTTTTTGCATTAGTTGTGTTTATTATAACATTATTTATCTCTGTCATGCAGCAATATCAGAGTGCCATCCGAGCCCACAAAGCTGGGAAACCAGTCAACTTTGATGAGCTTCCAGTTCCCCCTGGTTAGTATCATGTGACTCATTTTATAATTGGTTTATATTTAGTGTCTATGTTACAAAGGCTGGGCAATAATTGGAGAAAAGCCATGGTGGGTAACAACTTTAAGGTTTATTAACGGGACACTCCTGCCCAACAGTTTAGTTTATTCATTCGAGGAACATGATCTGTCCTCCATTTGTCAAACAGTGAGACATGAGCAGAGAATAAATGGGTCCCTGCTTGCAACCAGAGATGGTTGATGAAGTTAGGATTTGGTAAATTTAAGGATCAATTATTGCTGTTGTATTTGTGAGCTTTCAGAAATCGTTTTTGTTTGAAATTCCCCAAAAGGAGAAGATTGAGAAATTAGGGATCATTATTCAATAAATACTTATTCTAAGTTACATTTAATAGTATTTTCACCAAGATATTATTTAGGTCTTCTAATATTTCATCCTGATTAAAAGGAAAGCGCAAAGTTCTGTCCTCCTTTAAAAGCTTTGCTCCATCTTTACTTTTTTCATAAAGTCTGCCATCATTTAGTTGCCATTTAGTTCAAAATGTTAAATTCTCTTCAGTCTTTTGCCATTTTAACATTTTACTCTATTTTTGACTTTTTGACCTGTATATGATGCAATTTTTAAAGACATATATTCATATTATTTGAATGCACATAAACTGGTTGCTTTTGTGGGTAAAAACAAAACAACGAATAGAAATCCTGAAAAATATTTTGTATTTTTTATGTCTAAATAATTTATATTTTCTTGAACCAAGAACTAAACGTCTGGATGATGTTTCAGGATTTCCTCCGATCCCCGGCCAGAAGGCGGCAGGTGCTGAGCAGCAGTTTATCGCTACTCTGGAGGCAGCTAGCAAGCTCGCTTCCACTGACGCTACTGAAGTTGGAGATGAGGAGGAGGAAGATGATGAAAAGGAGGAAGAGGTGAGCTATCTGCTAGCTGTAGTTTACCATAGCTTTGTTCTGATTAAATGACTAATTAACCAAATCTTTCCCAGTCAAAGATTGCTGTTCCAGAAAAGCCAAAGAAGCCGATGTTGGATGTCCCTACAACGGTTCCAGAGCGCAAACGAGCGCCTTCACCTTCACCAGACAGAACGTCTCTAAAGGAAAGCCTCTCACCAGCAGGTCAGTTTCAAAAGCAGATCAGCGTAATTCTCACTACTGTCCAAACGAACATTTCATTTATTTATCAGTATATAAGACCAATTTTCCCCTAAAATATTTCTTCTTTTGCTTTCTTTTTGACACCTAAAGAACCTCTTAAGGTTCCCTGATTAAATACAGATTTCATATTCATTTCAGGCACCTCTGTGAAAATTACTGGCCATGAATCTTTTACAATGCTGTTGGAGAAATGAAACCAGTACAACCACATTAAAGGGTTTTCAAGCAAAGACCTGGTTGACGCATTTCTCAATCAACTTTAAATTCAGACTTTGACTAGGCCGCTCTTAAAGTCGTAGGGAAATGATATTTAAATGTCAAATCATTCTGGCTTAAACATATATATAACTGTACTCTTTATCAGACCATATTGTCCCAAAATTTAGAAAATTTTGTCTTAAAATCTGTGGGGTTTTTTTGGCATTATTTTATTAAGGTCAGTTAGTTATACGTCTTCCTGTATACCTAAATTCGGCAAATCATATATCAACGGTCATCTGTCAATCAAATTTTTTTCGGTCATAGCATCTTGATTCATATGTCGCAACTAATATACGCAACGGTTGAAAAAAGAAATAAGAATAATTTACTTTCCCATTGAGTTACGTCCCAGTGTTCATGGGAATGGACGTCTGTTTCTTCAGCAGGTGTAGAGCTTACAGAACTGGCAGTGTTGCGAGGCAAGGGCTCAAACATCTACGGCTGTAAAACTTCTACACCAAACCAAGCTTCTGCCGCCCTGGCATCCTCTACAACAACTTTGTCCCCACTTTCCTCCTCTAAGTAAAAAATGTATGACGGAGGAGTCTTACCTATAACCTCTGACACAAAACTCTCCTCCTCTTGCATGTTTCTGCTGTCCATAGCGTTCCTTGACAGTGTTGTTTCTAAGTCACCAATTTAGTGCTACTTGATCCCAATGGAATTTCCCATTGGGAACCTACTAGAACTAAGTTGCTAATTGGTTAGCAACGATGCTTCCGACAAACCGGCCACAACCAAATTGCTTTCAAACCTTCCACCTCAACAATCCCGCCCTCTTGATAAACGACCAATCACATTCACGTTATTGACTTGTGTAAAGTCGAGCACCACTCGGGAGAATTTTGAACTGCAACCATTGGAACAGCCGCTTCACTATGACTTTAAACCTTCATTTCTTGTCTTTAAGCAATTCGGAGTTGGATTTGCGGGTGTAGAGAGGCCATGGTGCCAGACACACAGAGGATCACACCTCTGCAGTGGCTCTAGGCTTTCCTGGTTGATGCTTGAAAAGTGGAGCATGTAAAGGCCTTCGGGTGCTGAGCTGCTTTCCAGACATTGTTTTGAATGATGTTGCCCTGGAGAGCTAAACTCATGGTGGCGTCAATTAAGTCATGTGAACCAGTTCTTGTAGCAGCTCCGAAGCCCCAAACCATCACACCACCTCTACTGTTGGTCTATTGTTATTTTTCTGATCTACTGTTGGTTGCTCTCTAGATGTTGCAGGACACGCACCTTTTGTCTCTCATCAGTTCACAGAATATTGTCCCTCACTATTTGGGGATCATAAAGCTCTATGCTAATGTAGAAACTGACCTTTCTTGACTTCTTGGTGCTTTTGACCTTTAAACTTTTTACCACATGCAACTTACTTCAGTCTCTTTTTTTAATCTAATTTTTTTATGTTGACCTGAAGTGAGGCAAATAAAGGCTGCAGTGCTTTGAATTTCAGAAGTTGTTCACATGGAGCCAGGCTGGTTTAAGCAAGTTTAATTCCCTCTGTAAATAAAATAACCTGAAAACAGCCTCCTGTTTCCTTTTTCTGATATTAAACATTGATGATTTTTAGGCAAAGAATAAGCTTTGGAATTCTCCACATTTGTAAACATTTCTCCTCATAACTGCTGGTTTACATCAGATTTTTGTGTGCCTGACTTCCAGCCGTTCAACTGCTGGAGCTCTTGGAGAGCAGAAAGAAACAGTACATGAAGGCAGCTCTACAGGCCAAACAGAAGAACGACATGGAACAAGCAAAGGGTTTCCTCCGCACTGCAAAGGGCTTGGAGCCCATGATCGAAGCAGCACGCAGCGGCAAGACCGTGGACATCAGCACGGTGAGCTGACGGCTGAGAGCCACTTTCAGACCCTGGGGAAAAAGGAATTTCTCTGCTTTCTTTAAAACATCTCGTACACTGTAGAGCAAATTGTTACAGATCTTTTTCCTCACCTTGAAGCTACCATCGCCCCCTGGTGACGAAGAGGACGACTTCATCCTGGTCCATCACAGCGATGTGCAGCTTTCAGAGAAAGCAGAGCAGGTTTACACTCAGCTGTCCAGCATTCTCAAAGAGCAACATGAGGTAAAACAAACACAGAATCAACAAACTAAACAGGTCTACTCTCACTAGAAATTAGGATGTTAATATAAGAATAAACAGTCAGTTTGGTAAATTGTGGAGGCTGAAATATATCCAAATTTTTCATGTATGCTGTTTATTTTTGCACAACATGAATTCAACATATTCAGACATATTTATTTGTTAATTTTTTTGTTTGGTTTCCTTTGGTGTTCTTGTGGCTGTAAAAAAAAATACTAAGGATTGTTGTGATTTCTCTTCTTCTCAGAAATGCTTGACGTACTCCAAGCAGTTCACTCACCTTGGGAACGTCTCTGAAACAACAAAGTGAGCCTCCTCCATCTTTCTCTAGTGTTCTGAGACACTAACTGCTGCCTTTTGTTTGGGGCTCATGATTTTCTACAACTGTCCTTCTCCCTTGAGGTGCATTAATCCAGAGAAATACACTTAAAAGAATCTTTTCTGTGTTTGAGGTTTGAGAAGATGGCGGAAAGCTGCAAGAAGAGCATGGAGGTCCTAAAGCTGGCTCAGTCGAGGGGTCTTCCTCCGCCTAAACATCACTTTGAAGAAAAATCCTTCCACACTGTGAGGTGAGAACATTTATTCATAACTGACTGTTTTCCAAGTAGAAGTATTTCCTTAGTCCTGACCAGGTGTTGTTCCTTAAAGCTACAGTGGAGGATGTTCTTTATCTGGGTGGATCATCCAAATAATTGGTCCTCTTATTTGTTAATCATTCTGGTGATATGTTTACGTAAGGCCGTCCTACGTGCTCGTCCCCATTTTCACTTACTGGTGGTGAGTCTGACATAGTGGAGAAATTGCAAATCTTCTTTTGGAAAGTGCTGGTGAAGATTAAAAAATGAACAATCCACTGGACTTAAAGTTTGAAGACGTTTTGCTTCCCTTCCAGGAAGCTTTTTCAATTCTAAATGTCAGAAATAGCGTTGAGTTGGAGGCTGTATAGAGTGGACCAAAAACAAAGCCTTGTTTTAGCTTAGGAATGGGGGTAGATCGGGTTCTTTGTTAGCCTGCAATACCTGATACCTGTCTACGTCTCTGAAAGAGGTTGTTGTTAGAGGGAATTGTTGGCCTGGCTGAACAGGCCAGGTGTTCTGTTCCCCTGTAAGGGGGTGGGGGTTGCGATGGTAGCGGGAAGGAATCAACTCTATCGCTGCATTGTAGGTTTCTGAAAGCTGAAACCTGAGGCCACCCCCTCTGTTTAAGGTTAGTTTTTCTTTCTTAACATAGATGGCTTCCTCCACGCCCCTCTCAAACCACATGTCTTCTTTTTCCAAAATGTGAACATCCTGGTGCTCAAAAGAATGTCCTTTGTTAAAACCATACTTTGGAAAGTGCACGAGGAGAAATGGGCTCCTGCATGCTCTCACAGGCGTTTAATAGCGGTTCCCTCTCGGGGGCGGGTAACAGGGTTGTGCATGTGCTGTTTTTTGTTATTTGTTTAAATTTATTTTTAAGTCAATAACTTTCTGGTTTCTTTCTAGAATATTTCCTGAGCTGAGCAGCACCGACATGGTTGTCATCATTGTGAAAGGGATGAATCTTCCTGCTCCTAGTGGTAAAAAATTGGTTAAGCAGGTTCTGAAAATTCAGACTCTGTGCTTTAAATGAAATCTTGTTTAAAAATAAGTGTTAATAACAATAAATATTTTCTCGTTTTCTATCATTTTTTCCTTCCCCAGGAATCCAGCCCAATGATCTGGATGCTTATATCAAGTTTGACTTCCCTTACCCCAGCACAGTAAGTGACATAGATTATCGCTTAGATTTATTAAGACTCATATGTTCTGTTCTGAGAAGATCTTTTTCTCCTCCAGGAGCAGCCTCAGAGACACAAAACAAACATCATAAAGAACACTAACTCACCAGGTGAGGCATGGACTCTGATATGGGTTTGGTAGTCTTCAGTGCACTCGTTCAACATTAAATCTATATATTGACCCAAAAATAGGCAAATTTTTCCCTTTTAAAATGGAATTAAGATAAGGTTTTCCAGCCCTCATATTCCCACCTGTTATTAGATTGGTGGGAAGATCCGTTCATCTTTTCCATTACAGACCATGTTGCCCTGATCAAAAGATGGAGGATTGATAAGAAAACCTCCGAAAAATAGTTTATTGATTAGTATCCTTGTTTTATGCAATGCTTTTGGTAATGTCTATGTTTTTTTTGTTTTGATAGCACTTTCTCCACTAACACCTGTTTTGATTAACATAATTCAACGTACAGCACACCATGTGTTTGTTTTCCCCAGAATATAACCAGAGCTTCACACTGTCAATCAACCGTAATCACCGCGGCTTCAGGAGAGTCGTGGCGTCTAAAGGCCTCAAACTGGAGCTGCTGCATAAAGGGTGAGGCTCTGTGCTTCATGACATAAAAATAACATATGAACTAACATCATCATCACATCCTCCCTGCTCCAACACACGCCTGCAGAGGCCTTAATGAGGATTTCATTTTATCCAGGTCTAATTAAGTTTGCAACCTCGTGTTCACACACGTGGTTAATCAATCACGTGTAAACAACCATATAAGACATATGTTCTAGAAATTTGGTGGAGACAATGTATCCAACTTTCTGTGGTTACAAATAAAAAAAGAATAGATACATGATATGTAAAAGAGAGCAGTTGCCTAAATCTTTGTGTCACTGTGTTTTCTCTCAGTGGTTTCCTGCGGAGCGACAAGCCCATCGGGTCGGCTCTCGTTAAGCTTGAGAAACTGGAGTCACAGAGTGAAATCAGGGAAATCGTAGAGGTAAGCATCATTTAGTAAGAATAAGAGGGGATTTTGCTGAGACCTCTACAATAATAGGAAAACAGATGAAGTATATTTAGTAAAAGGGCTGTTGTTATTTTCCTGTTCTCTGATGTCGCCCAGTCCTTCTAATTTAACAATAAAACTGATAAAGCCCGGATAGTGGCGGCCTAGTGGTTAGAGCATAGAGCTTGGAATACTGAGGTTCTGAGTTCCAGCCCCACTCCCACAGACTGCCACTCTGGGTCCCTGAGCAAAGACCCATAACCCCTCACTGCTCCCCGGGCGCCACACAATGGCAGCCCACTGCTCCCCAAGGGGATGAGTTAAATGCAGAGGTAAACTTTGTTGCTCTGTACTTGTGACAGTGTATGACAATAAAAATAAATAAATAACATCTTGATTGACATGTTTGCCTCATTTACATGTTTAACAAAAGCATGCTTAACCACTCTGTTTGTCCTGCCAGGTGATGGACGGCCGTAAGCACACAGGCGGTCGAGTCGAGGTGAAGGTGCGACTGCGGGAGCCTCTGAGCGGTCAGGACATGCAGATGAGCACAGAGCGCTGGCTGGTCATCGACTCCTCAAAGGTTACACTAAATGCAGTAAAACTTTAATACACTATATATATAGAAGGCTAAAACAGTTTAATTACTTTTTTTATGTCGTTTTCTTTTGCCTTTTTCTCCTTTTCAGAGTCCTGTTTAGATGCGTTTCAGTAGAGGAGTAACAGATAAAGGTAATTCATACAATAACTGCAAACAATCCAGTAGTTTCTCTTTTTTTTTCTTTTTTTAAAGAATTGATTTGTACTTCCTTAGATGCTTTCCTCCCTAATGTCTTATTCAGTTCTGCTCAGGAGTTAATACTCCCTCATTAGTAATTTTAGGGTTTTAAGTATTTCATTGTTTTTGTTTGTGGCGGACTGTTAATAAAACACAACTTTAACTGATTCTGTTTACCAATGATTGTTTTTATAATGGCTGTGCAGGGTCAAAAAATATAAAAATCTAGCTCATCTGTTAGCTCTGACGCTAATTTTGAGTGAAGTCTAATGGCAAAAATATTTGGCTACTTTTACATAAACATTAACTATGATTCCAATTGGTTGATAGACCCCTGTTCTGAAAGCAGCTGCTGGAACTAATCTATACTTACCAACTACAAGGTTTTCTATATTGCTGATGTCAAGACTCGCCAAACTGTATAATAATGCATCAGAGGAAGGGACCAGAACACCCATTTTATCTGCTTTTAGTGCTGTGACCGCTGCGTTTAGCAATGTAGGCTATTTTAACTGCTCCTCTTCTAGGGATGTTTCAGCTCATTTAAATTGTTTGAGGCCCTAAGACCCACCTACTGACATGGAGGAAACTGTAATGGACAAGCCAAATAACATCTGGGGAAATGTTTAATGTTCTGGTAGTTTTGCTCGTAGCTATCTGGCTACCAGTAAAGGGGAGCGAACCTGGACGAGTCCGGGTCAGGCTTTCAACCCTCCATGTTAATGTTTTGCTACCAAGGGTAATTAAGAAGTACTGGATCATAATAATTGAATCAATAGTTGGGTCTTTGAAACCTGGAGATATCCAAAATGTTTATTTTATTGATTAAAGAGGCAAACATTAAGCTTAATGGATCAGACTTCAGCCTTCAGTATATGGACTCCACCTAAATGCTGCGACTATGGCAGCAGAGGGACCAATTTATATTAGACAAGGAGTCTATCAGAACCTGAACAACCTGCAAAAGGACTCCAGAGGGAGAATGTGTATATTTGACCCTGTCTGATTTGGGGAAAATTCTTCATAAATTTGCTCAATATGTTTGTATTGAAATATAGATGAGGTTTTATGCTATCTGATCTGTTCCAGACAGAAAGGAGGAGGGTTCAAACAGTATTTAAATCAGTAAAAACATCCAAATATAAAGATAATTAAGATAAGTGTTAGAATAAGAGAAGGTCGACTTTCTGACAGAATCTGGATGTAGCTGCTGTGTGCCTGGACCGATCATTGGATGAGGATAGCTTGATGTTGATTGAATGATATTTACATGGTTAATCCTCTAAAAGCTGATGGTTGGATTGTTGCTGTTTGACATAATATCAGCTTGCTATTAAGATATCACCTCTTTTTTTTTTTTTACGTTTGGTGAAGTGTATATATTTTTATACATTTAATCTTTGCATGATTGGTATCTTTTCTTGCAGGAGGAAATGGAATCGGTGAGGAACATTCGGAAAGATGAGATATGGGATCTGCTGAGGACAGTCTGTTGTTTGTGTGGAACCAAGACCTTAACCGATCTTGGACTTCTTTAACTTTTTGCACACCAGTGCAACATGGAAGCGCCTTTTGAACAGCAGTCCACTCAGAGGAGACGTTTTGCCATTGTACCCGGGCTCAGTGCAGGGTCTGAGGAGCTGCTGTAGGACTGTGGTGATGCATGAAGCAGACCTTAGACCAACAAGCTGAAGGCTTATTGAATCAGAGGTAAAGAGACCCAGGCAGCCATTGCAGCTGCTCCTGGTAAATCAGCTGCACCTTGAGAAGTTAGCAGTCTGTTTTCTGCTAATGTTGAAGAGCTACCCTCTTGCTGGCTAAAACTTAAATTTATTTAATTCACTCTAACAAATCATTTGTACATATTGGTCATATTTAAACATATCTAGGATGTAGAACTTTACTATGCACTAATACCAAAGTAATCAGAGTTGCTGTAAAATCCTGCATATTTGAATCACCTTTAGTTGCCAAGTATGTTACAAAGTTGCAGAAATTTATTTTTTACATTTCTATAATACGGCTGACATGTTTGCACCTTAGGTTGTCAGGAGTTTCCACAGGAGAAAGCCCAGTGGTTATGAAGCTACAGGAGGTGTGGTTAGGCCGTTATTCTAAAGACTGTCCTTTCTGCACCTTCTACTTTTACTGGAAGTTGGAGGTGTGTTTTGTTTACAATAAGAAGCACAAAACCCCAGAAATCCTTAATATATGCAGATAAAGTAGAGGTGTAAAAGTTATGGAGTAGCCTATCTAAAGTAGCAGTCTGGTTAACTGTTTTACATCGTTTCAAGGGACAAATGATGCCCTTTATGACTGAAAATTCGTAAGTAGAAAGACTGAGCACTGTTAAATGATGTCAGTTGAGTAAAAATATGAAACTAATATCAGGCTTTATTACAAGTGTTTTCTGTCCCTGTTTCAGTTCTTTCTGGGAGTAGTTAAAAGGGTCAGTTACTGTTAAAAAAAGCAATATTTTTAGAGGAAGTCTGGTCATTTTAGTTCCTAAAATGTTGGTCTTAAAAGTTTACCAAGAAATTATGCTTCTCAGAGTCCATAAACTGTAGGACATATTGGCATTTCAGAATGTTAAATCGATCCGTTTCCAAGGTCCAGAAATATTTGTTGGCATAAAACACCTTTAAAATAAGCTGGTCTTTTATTGCAGAGGATTAATCTGGCACTGAAAATTTCACTAAATTAAACCAATATTTGGAGAAAATTCCATATTTTATATATATATACATATATTTTTCCTTAAATCCCTTTGCAACCTTAATATAACCTCATAAAGATGTATTCTAAAAACTGTAAAGGGGAAAAACAAGAACAAAACAATCACTTTTAGTTGTTAACGGCTTTGGAAACCTTTCATCAGGAAATCTTTCTGATCCGTTTCCAGGGACAAATAGGAGGTGGCGCAGAGTCCTTTTTTTGGTTTGTTTGTTTTTTTACCAGCTGGTTACTAGGCTGGATGATGAACCAAGTTCATCTTGGCACCAAGCATAGAGAGCAAGATGGGACTGCAGGTTAAAACTAGTTTTTAAAACCACAACAAAAAGGCAGCATTTTAGCACCAATTGACTCTTTAACTGACCTTGTTTTCTGCTTTCATTTCTAATTTCACCATAAATTGGGCCAAAACCCATCATACCCCTAAAACTAACTTTCTATAAATCATGCTATCATGACCTTTTATTCTTTTGATTTCTTATTGATCTATAATTTTCCTTCAAATCGGTAAGTTATAAGTGAACTCACCAAAATATATCAGGAAATATAAAATTAACTTATTATTATACAGTATGGTTTATGTTTGCCACTTTTTTAATCGTAGCTAAACGTTATATGGCCTTAGAACATTTTTAACAAAAAAAAAAACCTGGTGGTCCACATCATTAGACGCTCGATCTGGATGCCAACAGGTTATTTAGAAGTATTTTAGCAAAGACCTACTGTATTTGTCCTAGCGTCACATACATAAAGGCCTCTCAAATTTTGAAACCCTGATTTGTCGAGTTGAGACCAAAACATAACTTTTCCAGGAACAAGTACTCGTGGTAGGTGTGATGTACAACAGGCTGAATTTATAGAAAAGCATCTCATGCCAATTTAATAAACATGGTAGATGATGTATAATGATGTAGGCCTCCCTTTCTTTCTTAACAGCCCCAAGAACAGATTTTGAGCTCTCTAAACATTCAGGATATTTTAAATTAAAATAAAAAAAAGCCTGTGATATCTGCAAGGGAATGAACAAAGGTTCCTGACTGGTTCTTTGAACAGGGTAATGTGCCAAACATCCAAATTGTAAAGTCTCCTCAGGATTTCAACATGCATCTTATGAAACGTCCCAAAAAAAAAAAAGGTTTAGAAATTACAGGCAAGGGGTGCCAGCAACTGTCATTTTAATGAAGGTCATTTTTTAACTAATATTTTAAATACGAGATATTCATTGTGAGTTTATGCCTCTGCAGTAAAAGACGAGAAAGCTTTTCCGTTTGTATTGACAAAAAATATTTAATAGATTTAGTTTGAACTGATTTCTATTTTCTGACTGATATAAATAAAATCTATCAATATGGCCAAGACAAACACAAATACGTCAATTTTAACTGAACTGTCCCTTTAAAGTCCCTAGTAATGAATATAAATGAAGCCATAATAAAGCTACTGAGCCAAGTTAGTAAATGGCTTCACCTCAGCCCACAGGTTGGTCACATCATTTCAGTTTCTTTCCTAAAAAAGAAAAAATGTTTTTTTAGTGTTTAACCAACTACAGGTTTACAAAAGGTAAATGTCTTGTTGATATTTCTAAAATGCTTCGACGTGTATGGTGAAATCTAGATATTGCAAGCAGAATGAATATTGTGATCATGCTTCAGTGTAACATCAAATCCCCCAGTTTTATTGGTAATTTAATTCTGCTGCATAAATAATTTTCTGAATAAAAAAGAAAAGGACTCCTTTCATTTTTCTACAAGGTTTATTTTACATATGCTTTTTTTTTTTTCAAATAAAGACCTATTTCATGACACTTGGAAGGAAAACAAATGCAGAATTTGGCATTTAAAATAATTTGTCTGAAAATATATAAAAAAAAAAAAACACCAGTAAACAACTGAACAAATGCATTGTCTCAGTTTGCATGCAGTGTTAAGAGTTTTTGACAAACTTTTTTTTTTATCCCAACTAAACGACAAACAAAAATGCTACTTTTTCAGTCAAATTGCACCTTTTTGGGGAACATATTGCACATATCTAATGATGCCCAAATAAAACGTAACAGTGAAAGAGAACAGAAAACAATTGATTCTGGGGAAACATGAACGCCGCACAGCGACTGGGTGACACCATCTGTGGGACGGTCACAGTAAATTAACCAGGAAGAGTTGGTTTCAGCTTGTTACTAGGACCGGAACTCCTAAAATACCTGAAAGGGAGAAATTAACAGTTTCTAATCTGAAATGTTGGCTCTTATGCAGATTTTCAGATTGTCTGACTTCATACCCTTTTAACCCTCAAATACCTTGAGAAAAGCCCTCAAGCTATCCCTCCTTAATCATAAGATGGAAATGCCACACAGAATAACTGTACAGTTTTTTTTTTTTGATTAGGATGTGGGAACAAACAGAAAAACCCAAGAAGAATACATTCGTAGATTTCCATCCGTAGGTCCGAGTTGCTAGAGGAGGACGCTCTTTCAGGAGCAGACGGAGACGATCTCCTCATAGCTGCACAACAGTTGATGCCCCTGAAAACATGTCTCCAGAGTGCTGCAGAGTCTTTGTTTTCAGGGCTTTGGAAGGACGCAGAAAATGGGACATGAAATACATTCAGCTGCAGGTCAGTCAGTATAGTTCTGTTTTCTGCAGGAAGGCTGCATCTGGGAGAAAAAAAAAAAAAAAAAAACCTTCCAGGACACAGCGGCACTCCGTCGCTCATCTTAACTCCTGAAAATGGCTTAGACTCCAGTGCACTGCTTCTGCAATTAGTTTTTATACCTCTTTATATATATATATATATACTGTATATATTTATATATCTTTACATTTGCAACAGTTGTTTGCATGACGAGATGCTTTTGAAGAAAAGGAAATTGATTAGTCTCCATGTACAGTCGGGCTTGGTGACAGTCACTGATACTGTGATCTCTGGAGGCCACAGATGATAGTCTAAGGACGGGACAACGTTCTCTCTCTTTAAAAAATATATATACAACTCTATGTCATCGTTAGTGACGGAAGTATTTGGTGATTGATCGACTAAAGCTTGAAAGTGAAGCCAATGTGTTATCTTCTTCCCTTGGTGATTCTTTGCTGCAGGCACTGAGCCCCACCGTGCAAAAAAAAAAAACACCCAAACCCCTTTGACCTCACATATTCATTCTCCACCTCCAATGTGTTCCTCCATCCAAGCGATGGAAACGCAACAGCATCCGTGCTACACAGAGGCAGGTTTTACCCAGAGTGCATCTTTCCGGGGCCTCCGGCTGACACAGTGACAGTGGAGCGGCGTCTAACGAGAAGCTGAGGAGCGGTTAGATCTGTCCGAACACCCACACTTTATAGCCTCTAAACCTGCACTGATGGGAATTTTTTTTTTTTCTGTCGTGTTTTAAAGAACAAAATCGTTTTTTTTTTTTTTTTTTTTTTTTAAAGATCAGAGTTTGCATGACTGTAGATGTTTACAAAGTTTTTTCTAACCACAAATATGATTTTATTGCCATTTTATGTGGCAGATCAACACTGAAAACTGGAACATTTATGGCACAACGGCAAACCTACCAAACCCTCGAAAGATGCAAGGCTTGGAAAGAAGAGCATTAATCCAAGAAAGTAGGCAAAATTGGCATGGTAACACTGGAAGAGCGGCGGATGTTCACAGCTCAGGTGGAAAAATGTGTTGATGGGGCAACTATTAATTAACCGCAATACTGGTAGAAAAGGCTCGGATAAGACTAGACCTTTAGCTTCACATGCTAAACTGGTGTAAAGCTCAGTATGCAGATCTCCCTAAAAAAAAAACCTTCCCCATGTAAAAACATGGTGGGAGCTGTACAACCTTTTCTTAAGCAGGACAAGGAAGCATGTAAGGGAATGTTAGAAGGTTCACTTTCCTTCCAGTTCAAAATGATGCTCTAAATGAAATCTCCTTGAACTTGTTTTTTCAAGAAGCTGTTACTTAGGAAGAGAACTGCCTAATAAAGTGATCTGGTTAAATACAAAATCGAATCTCAGAGGAGGAAAAAAATTATGGAAATGAATAAATTTTTTATCAGATGTGAGAAAAGAAATATGGATATTTATTTGCAATAGTTAAGTTGATGAAAACAGCTAATTGTGGCGTTTGATTGGACGTTCTGGATTTATTCAGCAGCTCCCACTTTAATCCATACACATCAAAGTTATTTATATCGTGCTGTTATCAGATTTTTTTCATAAAACATCTGCAGATTAAAATCTTTGCTTGTTTATTAAAGCTGACTGCCATATCAGTTAATTAAAAGTCATTTTTAGATTAGCTACGATTGTTTTTCCTTGTGTGGCTGTCAGGACAGACTCTGCTCAGAGCTTCTACAGACACTGAAACACATCTGCTTGCAAACAGACGGCGGGTGGATGCATAGGTTCGACTGGAGGAATGCTACCCCACCTGGACCGGCCCGGCACAGTTTTGTGGTTCTTTTAGAGGCGCGAATGGTCGGAGGGAGATAAAGGAGGAACAGGCTGTGAGGTGGTGTTTAAAAAAAAAAGAAAAAAAGAAGGAAAATCTGCGTTAGGTGGGAGTGGTGAGTCCTCCTAAGAGATGATCTCAAGGATGTAGAAGACCAGTTCCATAACCACGGGGCCCTCGCTCAGCTGACAAGCCCCACTGTGGATGACGGGGATCAGAGCGCTGTCCAGGTCGCTCAGGTACTGAGGCAGGAGAGGCTGGCCGTTGCTTCCTGCCAGGTAACCCACCTGTACAGAGACATGCTAGGTTAGAGGACAGGATTCTGGACTACATACTCAACATTTATTTTTGTTTTTTCCCCAAATCCACTTTCCACTTTCACCAGCTTTATGTTGCCAAAAGGATCAACATATAGGAAGTTTCAGTGGAGTCAACTTCAGACATTTCATTTTGTGATGGTAGATAGTCAGTAGTTCATTGACCCTCTAGTAAAATGACATGGGAGACAGGTGCATCAGTAACTCCAGCTACTGGGATTAGTTTTTGTAAATAATAATAAAAAAAGGATTAAAGTGAGACAAATGAACTCTAGTGAAAAGATGGAATTGAATACATTTTTATGTGTGAGGTTTTGCCTCAGTAGTAAAAAAAAAAATATTTACATTTAGACCTCAATGCACTTTAAGTGGAACAAATAAATTGTTCTATCTTTGGAGATAAAGGAAGGAGCAGTTTTATTAATAAATAGTAACTAATACTCTAGCTTAGAAGAGATGATCGTTTAAAGAGATGTTGTATTGCTGATGTTAGACTGAGTAATTAGAAATTAGAAACACTTTAGCTAATACAGACATCCCCAAGGCCTTATGTGCTTAGCTTCTGCTCAGGTTGTTAGTCATTATAGCCCTTTTGTATATTTAAAATAACAGTGGTTGTACAATACTTGTGCATGTGCACAAAGACTAAACTTGCAAGTAGCTTAGTGTGGTTGAGCTTTTAACAGCTGCCAGTGAAGTGTGGAAATAATAAAGGAAAGGCTAAAATCCAGAGATGCAAATGTCCTAATTAATACTCATACTAGCAAATAGCAAAGCTATTCTTTGTCGCTTGTCTACAAAAGATATTAGAAGTCGAGTGATTGATCAGTGGCTGTGGATAGGTTTATTTATTAAATATTGATTGGTGTCTGACCACGCCAAGCTGTCGCTTTATAATGAGGCGTTGCAGAACGGTTTAGTTCTTCATAGTCACTATCTGGTTTTCTGGTAGTTCAGCAGTGCTGCCAGCAGATGGCGCCAAATCTGTTTATGTCTGCTCATTGTGCCTGGTGCTGGAATTCTATTTAGGATCAAACTGGTCAATCAAAAGAATGCCAGGGTGGATGCTTGGTGTGTATCACCTTGTTTTATCAGCATCAAATGGGTTTTGGTCTTCTTGTAGATACATATAATGTGACTATGCACTTAAAAAAAGAAAAAAGATGCACCCCCCCTCTCAATCTATGGACGTGATCTTCCTACCTGGTCAGAGTCCAGAGTGACCCTCAGCCCTAGCTTGGCCATGCCGTCCTCCTTCAGCAGCTTCAGGTGTGGACACAGAGCCATGCAGAAAGCTCGCGCCACATTCTCCGCCAGCCGGCTGTGGTCGGCTGGATCACTCAGCCCGTTGGGTTGGTCTTCGCTCTGAAGGAAGAACACCTGAGTGGATAGAAAACACTTTTTATCACCAAGTAGAAACCATTTGCAGCTCCAAGATACAGAGTCGAAGGCCTTTATTTTTTCCTCTCAATCAGACGAGCAAGCAGAGACAGAACGTTGCTGCAGGTTTAATGTCTCCATTGTGTTGTCTATATAATTAGATTATCCTTTAACTCGTTTGTTCTGTAACAAGCCAGATGTTTGATTCCATTTTTTTCCTCTACAGCATGCATGCTCCCTGCTGATGTGTAAGATCCGAGTTCAGTTTAGCCTTCATTTATAGCCTCCAGCCCCTAGGGATGAAGGTTAAATCGGCTGAACATTTGGTCCTAGGAGATCTGCCTGCTGGCCTGATTTTGCTTAATTTGCAGTATTCTGTGAGTGTGCGCTGGGCTGCACCTCGGTCCAGCGGATGACTTTGCCGTTAGCTTTGAATTCTGAGCCGTGGAAGATTTTCACACTGGTGATGGACTCCATAGATCTCCCATCGATCGGGCTGATGACCCTGAGAGGGAAAAATAAAAATCATATTGGAGTTTATTTTACAAATGCAGCATAAAGCAAAGGACTGATCTACAGGAAGGAGAAGAAGAAGGTGGGATTCAGCTAATTAAATGAATCAGATGTGGGAGACAATTGATCTCCAGAGTGCCATTGAACAAGACACGAATTTAACAGACTGGTTGACGTTGCAGCTGTTTGAAGACGTCATTTGCACAAAATGCAGCATGTTTCCATTTGTTTGCAGGTTAAATTTGAGCTCTAGAAAAAAGATCTACTTTGTTTGGATGTGATTGTCAAAGCGCATTGCTCCTCTGTGCTCAGACTTTCTTAGAGAATGACTTGACAGCCTGTGACTAAAATGCCTTTCCTCCCACCCTCACCCTTCTGGTGTCTCTGTCTCACCCCTTGTTGAAGTTATGGTCGTCTTCTGTCCACTGGATGTGGACCACCTCCGGGTTCTCCTCCTGGTCAGCTTTGCCACAGGTGATGGTGAAGTCTTTCATGTCCCTCAGGGCTTGCCGTAAAGAATCCATGGTCTCTGCTGTGATCTGAATCATCACACCATCTTAAGCAAAACAGAAACAAAGCATCTTTTATACTTAATGTGTAAAGAAACCGTCTGGATGCTCCGAAGAAGCAATGCTTTTACAGCTCAGGATTAAACAAAATGTGTGGTTTATCTTTCCTCTGGGAGTTTATTTGATGGATGAAACCAAATGAAGAGAAAAAATATATATTAGCAGCAAAATTCATGTGAAATATATAAACCATAATTTAGGCTTCATTTTTAACACCTTAACAGCTAGAACAGCATTTTCTTGTTTGTTTGTTTCCCTTGTGAACCAGCCTTTAGATCAGGGGTCTGCAACCTTTCCAAAATAAAGAGCCACTTTACCTTGATCCAGCTACATTAAAGTCCTTTTAAGCTGCCAATGTTACATGTCCTTCAAACAAACTGATATATTTCTGTTGAATATCTGCTGTAGGAAATCTGTTACCGTTTTATTAAAGAAACAAACTATTCAGCTGTACCCATAACACCAAGTTGATCGCATTTGGGTTTTTGAGAGAGACCTCTATATCATCAGTGGGATGTTTTTGTTCTGAAAGCAACTGATTATCAGATACATGCAGAAACAATCAATCGATCATAAACTGTACAGAAATGTGTAATGTATCATAAATTACACAAATAACTGATCTAATTTAGATTATACTACATTTTTTAATGTTTTTTTTATTTGTCAGAATGTTTAATGGTACCTCTATTTTAAAAAAAGAAAATTTCTGTCAGTCAGGGTTTCCTTTTAAATAACAATATATATGGATCTAAAAACATTTTTTCTTCTTTAAATTGGCATTATGGAGTTTTCTAATGATACTCCCACGTGTTGCCAAACACAGAACTGCAGCACTCTTCTGCTCGTTCACATTGCTTGCGCTCATACTTGAAAGTGTTTCAGTTGAGCTGGATGCCGGTCTCTTCTGCTGTGATATTTTACCAGAAGAAGATGAATATACTATCAACTAGAATGAAGAGACGAAAGATTAGAAAAAGCAGGGGAGGGTCCAGACTCTGATGCTCTCCAATATGGGAGTTATATTCCTGAACAAGGAAGTTGTAATTCATAACATATCCTACTACTTCTGAGTATCCACAAAATGCATCTTGAACATAACACTCTTGTTTGCTAGGTCGGAACCATTTAACACGGATGCGCTTAGAGTCACTTCTGTTGTACAGCAAGGGAAAGTCCAACCTGAAGTCAATTCAGGGAAATAGGCGACAGATTATAGCTGCATCCTTGCTGAACTACTGAGGTGTCAGTCTGATCATAAAACCATGTTAAAGTCATAAAATAAATAAAATAAAAATAACATTTTTAAGATTTTTTAAGAAAAACTTAGTTTCTCTATAGATTCATTATTAAAACAACCTGGTAAAGCTTCTAAGAAAAGGATTTTTTACTAAGCTACATAAAAATTGTTTATAATTTCCTGCCACCATTAAGAGCAAAATTAGAGGCTCCAAAAGCCACTTGCAGCTCCTGAGCATCAGGTTGCAGACCCCTGCTTTAGAGGACAACAGACCGATGAGGACAATCTAATGATGGTATGTAGAATACATCTTAGAGACGACACCACTCTCTGATCTTTATAAATGACTAGTTTTTCTTTCCTCTCTATCAGTTTCTGTACATATGTGCTTTTTTAATGACTCCCAATCAATAAAAAAAATAAAACAAAAGAAGAAAACCACACAAAAAGGAAGCGTCTGAAAGTTGTGGTTGGGATTACTGCTAAACACTGGAATATGATGTGGCTGTATTTCCTACAAATGGATCCCTCTTAAATAAACTAAGCTATAAGAATATGCATGACATTTAAACAAGACTAATTTTATAACTCCATCAGGACAACAGTTAGAGAGGTGTCTCAATGCACCAGCCTGTGTGGATTGTTTGACATCTTCCTTTCAGCTAATAATGTTTTTTCCTATCCACATTTCTCACCTTCAACAATGCTGGTCTTGGCCAAGAAGCCTGACGAAGCTTTTAAAGCGCCGCTGAAAACAAAGAAGCAGGCTCCAGTAACTGAGGAGAGGGAAAGAAGAAGAGAAAAAGGTTTAGACTCAAAAGACAAGTATTGAGGTGTTACTTGTTGTCAAACAGCTAAAGGGAAAAAAAAAAACAGCAGTAAGTAAAAGGATTTTTTTTTTCCTTCTATGTTGACGTTGAGCTTTTCTAAACAAGGACATCAAAAACATACAGAGAGGAAAGCTTAAGGATCACGATCGTATGACCGGCTGTGTTCCTGTCTGCACCTTTCCGTGGCTGGTGATGGATGCTGATGGCCTGCGTCTGGTAGTTCCCATCATCGTTCTGGACGCACACCAAATGGGAGTCGGCCCGGTCGTTGAAGCACGCCCCCATGGCCAGCACATGCTCGTTGGACTTATTCATGGCCTTCATCAGCTGCAAGGACACATCATTTACAGTGTGACTAATTGAGCAGCTTTTTGTGTGCGTATGCTATGGAAAAAAAAAAAAAGAAAGGGCTTCAAAGTGGCTTTCTGGTTAAGCCTAATTGCAGTGGGCTCCAGGGAGCACATGCCTGTTTGAATGGGAAGGCACATTGAATACAGATTGCAGAAAAGGTTTCAGACGGCGCTGGATATCAGTAGCTTGGAACAATCCTGCTTCTGTCTCTCCTAAATTCGACTCTGTGCCATTTAGAAATAAAACTGAAAATCTGGAGCGCTTTAACCACTTGCTGTGTTAAACGCTCGCCCGCAAGCTATGGAGTGACGGTTGGCTCTTCGCATTGCCGCCTTCCCATCTGTCAGCGCGTTCAGCAGCCAAGCTACACAGCCGGCACCACTCTCTCAGCTCGTCTCCTTTTCCTGCTCTGACATTCACTCACGCCATGCAGACAAACGTATTGGGCTGCATACCTTCTCCACGCTCTGCTGCAGGGATATACCACAGCATCACTTAAAGTTTGGATGCCCAAGAAGATTGAAAAGCTGAAGTTTTTATTCTGACAAACTGGGGGGGGGGAAATAAAGCTCCAAACACAAACAGCTTTTAGGGAGAAAAATACTTTCTAACATATAGATTATCACCAACACTGTGTTTTGATTTATCAAGGTAGACTGTGACCAACTAAGATACAAACTACTTTATACAAACCATGTATCACCAATTTTAAGTTTTTCAACCTATCGATTTACTCTGATAACACAGAAGGACCATTCATTTATTTTTATAGCCATAACACCAGTAACTATTGAAAGCATGAAACGTCTATTATAACTGGGCTTTAAATATTTTGCAAAGCAGGTTGGTGATTTTAAAAAGCACTACTGCGTTTGCTTTGACTCCCATCAGGAGGTCAGAGATTGTGATGATGTCACACCATGAGAGCTTTCTAGTGGTGATTTGTTTTAAAGTGATGCCTCTATGTGGGTAACACGTATGGAGAATAAAGTGATCTAGTTCAGCACTGCAACCTGGCTAATTCTCTACATAGGATAGTTTCCTTTATGGAAAAAAAAAAAAAACGTGGTTTAGTGTTGTTGAGCAGGGCGATTACCAATTAAATTGATGGATTTTTCTGTTTAACAAGATATACAATTTTGTTGCCATTTTCCCCCACAGATAATGTGCTGGATATGTGACATTAAGGTGATTTCCAACTACATTGATAACGAGTGGCGCCTCTCATTTCGTCCTACAGACCATCAAGATTACTTCAAGCCAGACAGCTGCAAATATAGCCAATAGGTTGACTGAAGGCATTAACAAATTTGGCCTGAACAGCAAACACCCTGTAGTTGTTACAGACAACACTGCAAATATGGTTTGTGCAGCGGAGATAATGCAGCTCATGCATGTCTGCTATGTCACGTCTGCTTGCTCGAGTGAGGCTTCACTTTTTCACTTTTCACAAACAAGTTTACACTTTTGAGACAGTTTTGTTCACTTCTCAAGTTTAAACTGTTTCATTTACGAGTTTGCACTTTGTGTTTAATGTGACAGGAAAAAATTACATGAGTATTTTGAAACACAGTTGAACCACTTTTATTATTGTAAAAACAGATCGAATCGAAATTATCGATTTAGAACTGTATGAATCAAAATCAAATCGATTCAGGACTTTGGTGAAAATACCCAGCCCTGTAAACCTTCTACACCAAACCAAGCTTCTGCCGCCCTGGCGTCCTCTTCCACAACAACCTTGTCCCCACTTTCCTCCTCTAAGTAAAAAATGTATGACGGAGGAGACTTATCGCCAACCTCCGACACAAAACTCTCCTGCATGTTTCCTCTGTCCGTAGCGTTCCTTGACAGTGTTGTTACTAAGTCACCAATTTAGTGCTACTTGGTCNTTCAAAACACGCCCCATAATCACAGCTCTATGGAGCAGTATCAGACTCATATTCTGACTAGAATTGAGTCGGACTACGTCAGGCTAAAAAAATGTATGACGGAGGAGACTTATCGACAACCTCCGACACAAAACTCTCCTGCATGTTTCCTCTGTCCGTAGCGTTCCTTGACAGTGTTGTTACTAAGTCACCAATTTAGTGCTACTTGGTCCCAATGTAATTTCCCATTGGGAACCTACTAGCACTAAGTTGCTAACTGGTTAGCAATTTAGTGCTACTTGGTCCCAATGGAATTTCCCATTGGGAACCTACTAGCACTAAGTTGCTAACTGGTTAGCAAGATGCTTCCGAGACACCGGCCACAACCAACCTTGTTTGCAAACCTTCCACCACAATAATCCCGCCCCCTTGATAATTGACCAATCACACTTTATTGACTGGTGTAAAATTGCGCACCACTCGGGAGAATTCATAAGTGCAACAGTTGGTGTAGCCATTTCCTTACGACTTTAAAAATATAATTAAAACTTTGGATCCATATAATATAACCTCCCAGCTGGAAGTATTTTACAAAACACAAATGTCCTAAAGATGTGAGAAAAATAATGCACCATTTTGGAATATAGACCATTTTCACTGTTTTTTAGTGACTGTCTTATAAAAGATCTTACTTAAGTACAGATTATAAAATCCATGCTTTTTTTAAATTATTGAACTGTGAACTTTGTGTATTGTGAAATGTTTCTGTTTAGGAATATAAAAAACTTTTATTTTATTTCTGGGAATCTGCACTATTTTACAGCAGGGGTTGACATGACTTTTTTTGCTACATAAATGCTCTAAAAATACATTACCTTTGCCATTTATGATCATTTTAAACTTTAAATTTAAGGATTTTGCATCTTCAAACATTTCAAATCATAAATGTTTAACATGTTTTATACTGCAATATATAAACTGTTACCATGACAGGATTCGATTTATACTGTGATATGGATTTTAAGTCATACTACTTGCCCTAGGTTCAAAGCATATGACCATGGGTTTTTGGTTTCTTTAGAGGTTATTAAGTGAGGAAATGTTAAAGCACATAAAAAAGTAAAATCAAGCCACCATAGTTCAAGACAAACTTTTATCCGATCCTGCCTAAGCTTTTGCTCTGAAATTTCATCCTTTGGATTTTGATGAGGTGATCTAAGTCATAATCACAAGTTACTGAAGAGTTATGTTTTTGAGGCAGTTTTATATAAATTAAAACAACAAAATAAACAGGTAATCAATGGTCTCATCCTTTTTTTACAAAGTTCTTTTTTTTATTTTTTTATTTAGCCTTTGAAATTATTTTCTGTGATTGGTTAAATAAATGTTTGAATATCATCTTTGTTCTATCTAGATGTTTAAAAGACCATTAAAAAACACATAAAGCTAATTTAATCACCTAAGGCACAACCAATAAACAAACCTGATGGCTAAAACGTTCAATTCCAGCGCTAACAGACTAGCTCTGTTATTTTGTGGACAACTTCAAATGGGAAAATGCTTCAGGTGGTCCGTCAGACAGTTTTAGAAAAGCCAAATGATGGGATATAGAAGAAAGTATGGTAATGTTTTTCTCTCCTCTTTTTTCTTACCCCCCCTCTCCTACTAGCGAAGCTTTACAGAGGAGCCCGCTGCTGTGTTAATAAGGCACCCTTTATCCTCAGAGTAAAAGATGCCAGCTCGTTTTGTAACTGAGGTAACATGTCTGACTGTGAGCAGAGACCTTCTGTTCCTCCGCTTTGCTTCATGCTGCAACATCTTATTAAAAATGAATCACAGAGTCTAGTCAACTATAAAAACTGGGTCATTTTTTTTTTCCTGCCGTCTGAAAATAAACTGGAATGATGTAGTAACCAACCGCTTGTGTAGAAAAGGAACATGGGCATCATCATTTTTGCTCTCAAGCATAAATTCGTGGAGGACTAGAGATGAGAGAAATAATCTCTTTTATATTATTATATCCAACTGAGCAAACATTTTCCATTATGTTGTAGCATAAAAAGTAGCTGGATGTATTGGTGCAAAGAAGTTCAGTGTGAATCTGTTCCACTCTGGGAGGAAACTAGCAGAGCTGTTACCAAGTCGATAAAAAAAACAACAAAAAAAAAACAACATGTATTTAAATAATGGGTGCCTAAAAGACAGCGGCATAAAAAAAAAAGCCTTAAAAAATGGATCAGCCCCTTCACTGATGTTTTAATATTCAACTTTTCTGGTGATGTGTCAGAAAAAGAAGACTATAGTAAAAAAAAAAAAAAAAAAACTGCAGTAAAAGGCTGCCAAAACATCCACGCCCTATATGAAAAAATAAACTGCATCAAAATGCAACAGTAGCTGCATTTGTGTGCAAAATTGATGATATTTCACCCGATTTTGAAAATGCAAACATTTCCTTATGTGATAACTCTTAAAACAACATGGCAACAGACAATTTAAACACATGTTTTAGGCATATTTTAGCCATGGCTCTAGTGCTCAATGTCACAAGCTAAATGTCAAAAAATCTCCTTATGAATCTAAATATGTTGTGCCATCTTTATCAAACAACTTCAGCTTTTTCCAGCTGCAGATCACTCTTGTGTTGATTAAAAAGGCCAATACAGTTTTGCGAAATATAAAGAATTTCGATACAACCGAAAAACTGAAACAAAAAAAACCTAAAACTTTATTGAAAAATTTAATAGTGTTTCCACTTTGCTGATTTATTTTTAAAATTGCATTTTGAGCAATTTGATGGTTAATGGAAACACAGTTAATGATTCTACTAGGCTCATGTCCAGACTTGGCCACTATAACAGTTTGTTTCTCTGAGCCATACCGAATGGGCTTGAATTTATCTATAAATGAAAGCAAAGCATCAGGGTCCCAATAAGACAAGAAGCAGTCCAAAATGTTCTCCTCTCCCCAGATAAGTACCCTGGTTCCTGGAGAGCAAACCTTTGGAGAGCCTCACCTCGTTGTAGCGGTTGCTGGGGATCTTGATGCTCGTCTTCCTCACCTCCATGTCCACAACCAGACCTTTAACCACTGGCAGAGTGTACTGGTAGTTACGGAAGTCCTGCAAAAACAAACGGACAGATTATTTAATTTGACTAGCTAACGCCACTGTCACACCTTGACGACTTAGACCAGCGTAGGCCTGACGTATGAAAAATCAGACAAAAACGGTAGCAAGTGTTGGATAAATTATGGGTAGGTTTTGTATAAGTTATGAGCACGCTGCCACATGTAGACATACGGCGAGTGCATAGTATGCTCAAAATTTCTCGACGAATGCCAGCGTATGCCATTGATGCGCTCCTGAGAGCGTATCCAGAGCAGTGATGCCCCTGAAGGGAGCAACTTTAACTGGTGCTTTGTATTCCCCATGAACTGATGCCCAAGCATCAGTCCATGGGCATTACACTGCCGTGCGTTATGCATAAGTTAGGCTGTTATTGGACGCAAGTTCTGGACTTGTCTGAAATACAAAATAATACGTAGAAAGTTTAGCATGTGTCAGCGTTTTAAGAGATTCTGGGACGTCGGGCATATGCTGTGTAAATCGGCAAGGTGTGACAGGATCCTTAGTGTGAACACGTAGGCTATCTTTAAGGTTCTCTCTCAGTTTAATTCTAATTAACGTTTCGAAACGCTTTTGTTTGGTTTTTTTAAATAAGAGATAAAGAACAGGAGAAAGAACTCACTGCAAGCAGATTCATGATGGTGTGCCCGGTCTCTCCAAAGAGAGGTTTCCGGAAGCGAACGCTGAACAGTGGACATGGATAAACTGCAAGAGCAAATAATGTTTGTCAAAAACACGGTGCACATCATCTTTGCCTATTTAACCGGCAAACAGATTATTTCATCACTTTCTTTAAATCAAAGGCAAAAAAGAAGCCGCTGACCTAATAATTTATCAGACAGAAGGCTCCTAACTTTCAAATGAAGACTCCTGCTGCCTCTTAAGCTTCTTAACCTACTATTTGCAGCTTCATCTCATCCAGCAGCTGGAAAAACATCACACTGAACGCCGTCAGTCTACAGTTCAGCTGGAAGTCTCCAGCCTGCCCATCTTCTGGGGTTTAGGCCATAAAGAGGCGACAGCATTAACAGCAGTGTTTGTTTGGTGGATTAATTTTATGGTGATTCCAGCAGTTTTGTGGAAAATTTGTCTTTTTTTTTTACGTATTACAGCTCAACTCACAGGATTCAGGATAAAGGCTTAAGTGAAGCAAGGCGGAGCTCAGAGCTGGCAGGTCTGAGCATGGAAAGAGGATTCTGAGTAAAAGAAGAACCTCTCTGATAAAACTGCTCACTTTGTAGATTCATGAGACGCTGCAAAAACAAATAAGGATGCAACACCTCCCATGTTTAAACCGGTTACCCAGATACTTAAAGCTAATCACCAGGACAGGCCATCATCTAACACATTACATCTACTTCACTTTCTTTTTTTCTTTGAATCAGAGCAGCTCTAATTCTGCTTCCCACAAATTGAGATGACTAAAAGATCCACCTCTTATAAAACAGAAAGTTTGTCAACAGTTTAGGTCACACCTCCCATTTTTGAATTATGTTAAAAAGGTTGAGTAACCAGTTTTCCCCAAAGTAAAGATCTCCAAACACAGAAACATCACAGTATCATCTCTGTATCAGCTCACATCGGTACTCTGCTCCCAGCCGCAGCATGAGGCGGATGGGGAAGACTTTGGCCCAGGGCGTCTCCCACTTCTGGATGAGGATACCGAAGAGGTAGGGTGGATTGGGCAGCAGCAGATCCTGCAGCGACTGGAAGGAGGGGCTGATGTAAAGGAAGCCGCCGTGCTCCCTGCTGCCCAGGAAGCTCTGCGTGAAGAACGAGTGACTCAGATGGCTCAGCACGTTGCCTTACGGACAGAAGAGAGAAGGGGAGCGGTTAGAGATGTAGTAGGAAGCTGAAGAGAGGACCCTGACGCACGTTTGGGGTTCTCAATGACACGGACATGAAAGAAAAAGGATTAATGTTTGTTATGATCCACGCTAGGAGATGACGGTTTCAGCTAGAGAACGACAAACAAAAGCTCAGAGGTTTGAAACCCTTTAAAACAGCGTTTTCTCCCAAGGCCTGACTGACGGAGGCTTAATCAGGATCAACACTCACAATATGACTCCACTCCACCAGCTGACACAGCTCTGATGCAAATATGAAAGAGGAAGCAGCCTGGGGGAGGGAGCCATCAAAGTCAGCTCATATGTGCTGATTTGGCTCTGCAGCATATGGAGGTAAAAAAAAACAAAAACAGAAACAAGAACAACCAGGACACTAATGCTGGAATTTTGCTTTGTTTACTTTTTCCTACAGACAGATTCCAGCCTCAACTGTAAGCACTTGTAGTCCAAGTGAATCAAAGCAAATATACAGACAGCTGTTCTGTTATTCAGACCTACAGAAGAGCTGCTTTCCTCTAAGATGGACCAACGGATGAAGCTCTCACCACTTAGAGCCTCTTGGTAGAGCTGCACGAAGTGGGTGAAGACGTCTTTAGGGATGGTCTTCTCGTCCGGTAGACACTGGAGCAGAATGACCACCTCAGCTTGGCCGACGGCGTGCATGCCTTTAGTCGTCACATACCAGCATTTCCTGTTTACATCTGAAAGGTAAAGAGAAAAGGAAGACGGTCAGGACACAGCAACTTCACCCAGAATCTGCTAATAAAGTAAAGAGTCACTTTAACATGATATGTGTTGGCAAAAGGTTTAGGAATACCTTTGAATAGTTCAGTTTAAAAAATGCAAACATTATGCATAATGATTATGTATAATGGTGAATTGGCACTATGTAAATAAACTGAATAGAATTGGATTAATACCAAGAAGGCATGGACTGTATTAGACGGCCATTTTACACTGCCCTCCTCTGTTCAACTGTGAAGCCCAGAGGAGCTCCAAGGAGCATACGAAGATAATGCAATAAAACCCACTGATAATTAACGAGTCGTACAGAAAAAAAAAATTATATAGATTTTTCAACAGTTAAAACTGGCTTGACTTTTAATTTTGGGGCATCCAGATATCGTCACTAGTTGCATTATACAATGGGTGAGTCCACTAAGGGTAAAGGAGCTATTTTTGTTGTCTATTTTGGTGCATTTAATGTTCAGTTCTTGTTTAGATTACCTACGTTAGGATATAGATTTATCTAAATAGATAACTATATCTAGATAGATATCTATCTAGATATAGGGCTGTCTGAATAGTGCACACAAGCAAAAGGAATCCATAACAAATTTTTTATTTTTATTTTTTTAAATCGGACTTCATCAGCCACTTTGGCCATTTTGTGAAGCAGAGGTACGCTGGTTATAAGTAGCTCTCACCTTTTTCTTTTAGTTATATGGTTTGCATGAACAACTATTGACTAATGATAGTGTCTGAAAATTATGAACTGTGCAATTCTATATTCCAGCAGAGCGAATCCTTTCATTTCTGGACTGTCTCATTTAATGATTAAAATGTTGGAGTAGTATGATGGAACATATAAGATAAATAAACATTTTGATTTTCTATAGCACTCCTTTCTTCCAGGGGTGGCTCTTATTACCACTTCCAGAGAGTGATCTAACCCTAAAGTTTTTTTTTAGATAGAAATGTTTTCAACATATTTCATAAAGATTGTTTCTCTCCTCTCACACAAACACAGTAGCGGTTAGTTTGGCTTACCTATTTATTTTATTCATTTAATCATAACATCACACCTTAAATGCTTTATCGGTTGAAGAATTTATATCTAGCAGTGATTTAGGCAAAAGGTCAGACATCACACTTCTAAAGATTCAACTTTTTATATATTGTGTCTTCAGCTTTAAATGTGCTATTCTAGTTTCTTGTATTTCAAATAATATTTTTAAATCAAGACATTATAAATATTAGTACAGCAGACTATATGTTGTTAACGCTTTTTAACAGATGACATCAGCATCACTTAAATATTAATTCAATAAAAGCATTTTGTTATTCAAAGTTTGGTTTCTTTCATATAAATATCGCCCACTGCTTCATCTAAAGCAATTTTTTCCACAAGAGGTACAAGATGATACCATATCCTTTCTATCCAGATATTATATTTTGTGTCAGAATTATGCTTTAATTATCCCAGGAGGTTACCTTTCAACCATTTATTCCCGTTTATCAACAGAAGTTTGTTAAAAGAAAAAAAAGAAGAAAACATTACACATTGAGATTAACATCTTCAATCGCCACTCAGCCTGAAAATATCAAGACAATACATTTGGTCTAAATGTCCCTACACAGAAGTTTAAATCTCTCCTAGTTCCAGCAATCAAAGTTATCTTGTAAATATGAATAAATCTGATTCAGATGGTCCAAACTTACAGTTGACAAGCTTGACCATTGCAAGCAGGTTAGCATTGAGCACAAAAACCAGAGGGTCTGGGCCTCCCTCCTCCAGCTGCTGCATGAGTACGATCTCTGATGGTCTCTCTTCAACTGCGTAATCTGCACATTTAGAGTGAAGCATAAGAACAGACAAGCAAATAGATGAAGTTAGACAAATGGAGACAACAGCCACTGTAAGTTAGAGCAGTGACTCTAAGAAGAGGCCTGTTGTCTCTGGTTAAACAACAGGACACCTTCCAAATCATTTTAACTTTGCCTAAGCATTCGCGTGAGCAAAACGTCTCCCCCCCTCTGTTGGCAATGAGTGGTCAAAACATGAGCGGTGACACAAAGGCAATGAGCAGCACACTAAACAAACACAAACACAGCAGCAATGAGGAGGCAGCAGAGTGGTGAGGATGAAGGCAAGCACCTGTGATGTGGCCTCCCGTACCTCCTTTGACTCCGGTGGAAATGAGGATGGGAGGGAGCCCGTCCTCCGGGATCAGACTGAGGGAGCTGCCGATGGGGCAGCCCACCGGCGCGGCGGGGGGATGGGCCGCCTGGAGGGGGGTGAGAAATTAAACAGCAACATTAGATTCCCCAGAGGGCGCTAATTGCTCTGACTAAAGAACAGAACACATAGAAGTTCAACTTAAGCTGATTTACTAATTCGGTCCAAATTGTATTTAGAGCCAGACCAGAGCAAAGCTAAGATTAAAGTAACATAGAAGTTGCCTTTCTGGTAAATTTAAAACCCTATCAATTCACTGCTTCAGCATCTACACATAGAAGCAGAGCTTATAATACTTTCTGTACCTACACGCAGCTAGAAATGGCAGGTTTCTGTGATGTCAACAGCTTGTTATACCATGAGAGCCATGCTCTATGAAGGGTATTAATCTTATCACTATGACTATTACTTTAGGCAGAGGTGTCAAGTAATAAAGTACAAATACTTTGTTACCTTACTTCAGTAGAAATTAAGGCCATCTATATTTTACTGGAGTAATTATTTTTTTACACAACTTTTTTCTTCTTACATTTTTTTTTACAATACCTCTACTTTCTGCTCCTTGCATTTCAAAAATAGACTTGTTAGTTTTGTTTCATTTAAGCTAATTTTCATTATGACCTGTTGGTATTTAAAAAAAAACAAAAAGAAAAAACATCACAAATAATCTGTTTCATCCAGACAATTACTTTCTATGTGGTTGGATACAGTGCTGCCCCTACTTGTTGTTAAACAGATACCAAAATAAAGAATTTTTCAAGATTATGCAACGTTAAATTTGACACCGTTACCATTAGTTATAAAAGAAAGAAACTTAAATATAATGAAACTATTATTCAGAATTGTAGAAAAATGTTCCTTTAATGGGCTAGTGCATTAACCACTATATCATTTAAACAGTATCTGTCCGTAACATTTTTTCCTGCATTACATTTCTACTTTAAGTAGTTTTAAAACTGTACGTTTACACTTTTACTTGAGTAAAAAGCTTAAGTTGATACCCTAACTTCTAAACAGTGTTTTTAAACATAGGATTTCTACTTCCACTTGAGTAATAAACATAAATACTTTTGACACCTCTGGCTTCAGGCTCATCTTAATCTACATCCATGAAAGTTTCAAGTAGCTGCAATAAATGTGTTACGATATTTCATGAGCCAAAGGAATGATTGTGGTCCACTTAATAAAGGAAATCAGATAATTAGTGAAGCTGTAGTTACTTTATCCACGGTTATCACACTATTAGAAGCTCATAACATTATGGAGATTTTCACTAGCTTTATTACTGTTCATCCTTTCACTCCAAAAATTTTTTAAAGTGCATATTTGACAATGTCTCTCTTTGCAAAAACGGTTGGTTTTGAAAACCATTTAAATCCGATAAAGAAGTGCAGACACTGAAGAAAGGAATGATGCATGATGGTTGAAGCTGTTTATCCAGGTTCTTTTGAGGTGACATTCTGGTTTCTGATTATCTATCATTCTAAGTGACTGAACATAAAATCATCGAGGAAACAGCAAATGAAGAAAATGAGAACATTTTGTTGACACACCAGAGCAGAAATCAAAGAAACTTGTCAGAACTCTCTGCCACCCTAAAGGCATAAACCAATCAGATACTACATATAAACAGCAGCAGGTGTTCACAAGTTTAATCATAAAGATTTCTACAAGTTGAGATCAGTGTGGAAGAAAAATAAAATCCAAATGGTTTTCTTCAGTATCTGCAGTCATCTGCTTTCTTTACATGGTCAGTTTGCCAGAAGTTCACCCGAATTAAATTACCTACTGCAATGTCAGTGAAGCCGATTTGTCAGGTTTGACAAAGCTGCCCTAGAGCAGACGCCATCATGCCACTCCTCACTCAGATTCACCCAGCTGAGTGTAAACAGGCCACGACAGTCATTTGAAACTATTCCGACATGAATTACCCAGACAGTTGGCATTCAGGGACTGTCCACTCCAAACAAAGCAATAGCCTGTGCTGTAGGCATACTTTAACATGTACATAAACGTATTATTAACCCAGCCAAGCACAATACATCTCAGCATTAAGCTCCTCACTGCAGTGGCATTTGTAATTCTCTTTAACCCAAAGGCAGTGCCTCATTCCAACACATTTGCCATAATACATCCAGTTAGCTGGATTCCTTAAGAAAGCGCTCCCTGTGACTCCTTCATCCACCCACACAGGACCAAATGGTACCATTTGAGTTAAACTAATAGCATTAGCCGGGGCCACATGCTTTTCATACCAAACCCACCTCTGAGGACTCGGATGTGGAGGATTTATTTGAGCATGCTGCCCGTGGCTGAGAGGACGCTGAACTGGAGGAGGAAGGCTTAGAGGAGTCTGCTGCGTCTCCGTTAGGAAGAACCCCGTCAGCGAACCACACCCTCCTCTGGTCCCGCGAAAGGGAGCCTAAAACGGCAGATACCCAACAGTAAATAAATAGCTCCTAGCGAGAATCTGACTGGGAGAGAAAAATCCTGACAACAGGCAGTGCAGAACGTACCCTCGTTGCCAGGCTGCTTCAGGACCCCCACAGGGACCATGACTGTGGGAGGAGGTGAGCTGAGCGCCCCTGATGCTTGAGCCTGCTGTAGGGGGGGGATGGTGGAGCAGTACTCCGCCGGGTTATTTGGGTTTGGACTCTGATTGACCGCAGTTGCTATTGTCTCTGCTGATTGAACTGAGCAACAGAACAAACAATTAGTTAACGAAAGGGAATAAAAGTAGCTAGAAAAGCAAATAAAACATTTGGAACACAAACTTAAACTAATAATACTTCAGTTAACATTTTATGACCTTCAACTGTCTTAAACAGACAATGGCAATTCTAAACAAACTAAATTGACTTCAAAGAACTTTTACAGTCTTCTGGAAGTTTGTTGCAGATCAGTGTAGCATAGGAACTAAATACTGCTTCTCAATTTTTGGTTCTAGTTCTGGGTGGACAGAGAAGGCTTGAACTACAAGACCTAACTAGTCTGGAAGGAAGCAGCATTTTGGATCAGCTGCAGCCTCCTGATGGACTCTTTAGGCAAACCTATGAAAAGCAATCAGCAGTATATCTTTTAAGTATTTAACATATTCCTAATGGTTCCATTTTAAGAGAACCAAAATTTGTTTCTCCTTCCTTTACTGTGTAAAGAAATATTCATTTATTTTAGATATAATTAGTTTTTAACTTTAGATATAATTTAGTTCAAACAATGGATTTTTTTTCAAACTGTTATGGGGAACTTTTTTTTTTTAATGAAACCAAACAGTCTGACATTAATATTTACACAACACACATGAAATAAAGTCAACAGTGACACACAGTGATGGCAGAATCATGCTGGATAATGGTAAAAAATATCCAGCCGGAACTATAATGCGCTGCTTTGGATTCCAGCATAATTGTGGGTTTCCTTTCTTATCAGAATTAGGCATCAGATCATGTTGGACAACGTTGAAAATGAAATGAGTAAAACTAGGAAACGCTTTCTAAAAAAATATCTACGGGGATGTGCACTTTTGCACAACACTGTGCTAAAGTCAATGGATGAGCCTTCTACCAAACGGTGCTCACCACTGGTCAGGGCAGAATGACAGGTGACACAAACACGGGCCTCCTTCCTGTCCATGTAGACCAGCTTACACTTCAGGCTGCAACACGCTGCACAGAACACCTTAGAAGAAAAAAAGATGATAGATAAAAGATCAGATAGTTAAAAAGAAACAGGAATTATTTCCCTGCTACAGCAGAGGTGATGCATGTTAACATAATAAATCCAATCCACTGAGATGAAACAAGAGACCTCTGACCTTCCTACCCCAACACACACACTCTGCATTCTCAGATAATTGCGCTGCCTCTATTGTTTATAGCTACCACTGCGAGTATTACTATTACTGCAGCACCAGCTCCTCCTAGCACAAGCAGAGCCGGAGTGTTTGTTTACCACCATGGGAAATTAAGTAGCACTCCGCCCGGCTATCCAGTGCGGTGTCAGCGACCGCATCCTGCATTTACAGCGGCGTGCCGAGCAGACACCCTGCCACAGGCTTGTGGGTAGCCCTGATGCAGACAGAGTGCATCTGCAAACAAATAACGACTGACAGACTGTATTTATCTAAGCCTTATAATCCCATTCATCTCCTTTAGCCAATAGAAACTATTAATTTAAATTTAGTTTTTATCTTTTATGTCACTATTCTCCTATTTGTTTCTATAGATCAGATTCCATTAGGCTATAGGCTGTAAAACTATTATTTTAAGCAATTAGTCATCTTCTTCAGTGTGGATTTTAGGAGGTGCAGCAGAGCTAATAGAAACAAAAAGAAAGAAGACTATCATGAAAGTGGATTTTTTTCTTTCTTTTAATCTCTGGCACATCAGGCTCTCTGCTATAATCACCGCCTCTAACCGAGTTACGCCGCCCTCATTAAAGCAGTGCTGACCTTCCCGCAGGCCCTGCAGTGGTGCCTCCTCTTGGTGAAGGTGAACTTGACGTCGCATTTCATGCAGACAGGGGCCTGGGAGTCGGGCACCCACACAGGAGCCACCTCTCCCAGTGAGCTGGCAGCCTGCCTGCAGAGCCCCCCCTGCTGTCCAGCCTGTAGGTCGTTGTCGGGGCTCTCTGAGGCTGTCGGCGACAGAGAGTGGGTTCCTCCGGTTCCGTTAACGCTGACTGCAATCTGGACAGTGGGCGAAGGTTCGGTCGGAGTGCCTTTTCGACAGTTGTTCTCCATGTTCTTGTTCTTGGTGTCTGCAGAGGGAAGCAACCGGTTCTGGACCTGTCCCGATAGGGGCTGTGGGATCTGCAGTTTGAGGGCAACTGGCTGCTTTGGCCGTGCCCCTCCATAGGGAATGCTCACAGGCTGAAGCCTGCTGTTGTTAAGTTTTGGTTGGATGCTACCTGACCCCACTGCCCCTCCGTCACTGATCTCCTGCTTGCTCTCCTCCATTTCTTTCTCTTCAGTTACAGAGTCCTCTTTGGAGGGGATGGGTGATGGAGAGAAGTCCTCGTTATTCTCCAGTTCCTTAACCTTCAAACTGCATCCATTCTCCATCTCTACACCATTAGGAAGGAGTCTTAATCTACCCTGCTGCTCAATTTGATCGTTCTGAGTACATTTTCTTTGATCCTCCTCTGCTCTCCCTGTGCCCTGAGGAGACAAACCTCTGTCCTCCTCTTCTGGCTGAACAACCTGACCTCCATTCTCACTTTCTCCGTGCTCCTCTGATTTTAAACTTCGTTGTTCCTGTTCCAAGTCCTCTAAAACAGCTGAATTGTTCTCTTCCTTCAGCTCTTTTCCATTTTCATTTACAGTGCACACATCTGAATGAGTATTCCCAGACAGGGTCTGTTGCTGTGCTAAACCCATCTCAAATGTAAAGTGAGAGCCTCCTCCTCCAACAGAGGAAGGTCTCTCTCCAGGTTCCACCTTGTTACCAAGCTGGACCTCAGAACAACTGGTATCTTTGCCATCCAGCTGCGGGCTGCCTGGGCAGCCGTTTTCCACAACAACGCATGGCGTCACAGGTGGAGGCGAGACGTCGTCTGCGCCCACCAGCTTCCCGATGTTAGGCTGAGGGAGAGGCGGGCTGTGGACGTCCGCCGGTCTCTCCTCTACCCAGGAAGGAGGCTCAGACCCCGACTGTCTCTTGGTGTCGGATCCTGAAGAGGCGCTGGATGAATCAGGAAGTGCTTTGAAGGGAAGGGGGCTCTCTCTGGGGCTGATGTCTGCGTGGGCCAGAGCGGGGTTCAGAGAAAGCATGTGGGCAGGCGGGGCCAGGATCTGCGTCCATTTGGCATCGGAGAGAATTGAGGTGTCCGTCTCATCTGTAAAAACATTAGAAAAAATTAGTAAAATTTTAGTAAAAACTTTCTAAGTTAAGTAAAACTGGATCTCTACCATCATCAATTGTTTAGCACGATCAAATGGAAAGTTAGAGGAATGTTCTACAATCTTTTACAAATAAAAGTCTGAACAGTATTGTGTGAATTTGTTCTGTTTTAATGGCATGTCTAACTGTTTGGATTTATCTTTTAGGTTGATCTGCAGCCGTTTTTTTATCTACATATACCCAATTTTCCAAGTGGTTTAACATCCTTTTCATCTGACCAGAGGCTCTTCTTCCCCTCACCGACTGTTCCTACATGGCCAGTTGCAAACCCTTCAAGAAAGGCCAGATTTCACAGCTGGTCCTTTTCTTGTGGTCAGATTCTCTACCCGAGCAGTCAATCTTTGCAGCTCCTCTAGAGTTACCTGCCTGATTCAAAGTTTTTGCTTTGATTAAATAACACAGACGGACTTTCTCTATTGCAGGGAGCTGGGTACCATTGATTATATTTTGGGAAAAAGAGAAAAAAGGGTCTGAATACCTATTAGTGCAACACTTGAGTTTTTTATGTTTTTAATTCTGTGATAAAATGTATGGAGTTCTACTAAAGAGATGGTGGATAAATACAGACTGTATAAAGGGGAGGATTACTAATAACAATTCATACAAATGTTCCCTCCTTCAGGTGATATGAAAGCTAAAAATGACTTGAACAAACCTGAGAAATGAGGGCAGAGATTTTTGAAAAATGAGACTGCCAATGAGCTTGGAAACTGAAAGGAAATGGGTTAAATGGTTCACATGCTCCTGGGAGAAATCATAGTCACAGAAAAAAAACAATGAATAATTTAGAATGAGATAAAATGTTCTAGTAATATACATCTAAAATGATTTGCTCATAGTGAGGTGTTATTGACTATGTGACTGTGCGATCTCCTCCCTGCACAGGAATTCATACTAAGCCATTTCAGAGGGCGTTGTGTACACAAACACACACTTCTAGTTAATCTGCCAAGCTGGATCTCTGGCTGACAACATATAACCACACTCCAAAACACACACTGAGCTCACAGCACTTCTGTCTCTTAATCAGCATATTTTCCTCACGGTTATTTTACATAAATTAAGAATAAAAGTCGTCTCTGAACAATAGGTAAGCCCATCCAGCCAAATTCGCCCCTCAGCACTGCAGTGTTTACTTTTCACTCACTATAAATATACTCTCTGAAGCAATTTTCTCAAAAAGACCGATTTAAATTCTGCACTTATTCTAGTGTGACCAAGAAGGATGTCGTCCTGTCTTGAACCAATTAAACAGTTTGAAGAAATCCCAGAGGCAAAAGGCGAATCCAATTAGTGGCATTCCCTCGCTGCCTGGCCTCAATCACCTCCCTGGAATGTTAGTCAGCTGTGATGGGTGGAAGCTCCTCCACAACGTTGTTTTTCTTTTCCCCTGACACAGAGGCAGCATTACCACGCCCCTCACCTGTTTTCTCACCTTCGTTCTGTTCGAACTCGTCCAGCACCTTGTCCAGGTTGAAGGCCTCGGCTTGGAAGTAATTCTCCATGGATCAGGAAGCTCCACCCTGCAGACGGCTGCGTGAACCTGGGAACAAGGGGAACCCAAAAGGATACAGGTGTTCTTCATTTTCTCACTGAATCATCCAAAAGTTGATCGCTGATCGAAATTACATATTTTGACTACAGCTAACAGCTATGATGCAGTAAACCCCTGGCATAAATCTGAGCTGTTCAGGGAGAATATGCTAATGCTAATAACAGCCTAGAACGCTGTGACTGGGCATCCCATCGTCCTCTTTACAATACCCCATAAATAATCTCCAGTATTCAGGCCTACCCAGTTCAAGAACCAACCTGGTACAGTGATACCACAGACAATAAAGTAGGCACCGCTGCTTCAGGCAGAGTGAGCAGGATCTCCTTAATGTTCATCAGTAAAACGAGTAGGATTTAAAAAAAAATAAATAAATCAATCGGAATGCTGTACATCAATCGACTTACTTTGTTTCTGTCCAACTGAAATGCAAATTTTAAGCAAACTTTGAAAAGTTGGAAATAAAAGCAAATTTGCAGTTTCCATTTGGTTTGAAACAAATTAACCAAGCACTGCGAAGCGCTAAATCATCCTACATCGTCGTCTACATCACATCGCCCAAATGGCTGTAATAAACAGGAAGTAAAGGCTGCAATCTAGCACTTACCACAAAATGGAGGAAAGTTTAAATGAATATATTGCAATAGGGTCAGTAGTTTTTGCATTAACATTAGGGCTGAAACAATCAGATCAATTGATTATTAAAATATTGTTGTATCCAGACAGGATGTCATATTAATATTATGAATTTACATTCCATTCAATTCCCAGCCAGCTGGGAATTTATATTTCTGATACTTTAAGATAATTATTGCCCTCCCCAGTAGGGGTGATAAAATATCTTACTTAATCAGATATTATTTCAGCTGTTATTTAATGTTTATGAACACACGTCCTACAAGCTTAACAATAGATGAAAGAGTGATTCGAGCACTAAAAAACAACAGAATAAAAAAAACAAGAGCCTCCTTGTCTCAAGCAGTAAAACAGCATGCAAAACCCATATCTGTAGGTCATTTATCTTACGTTTGTATTGTTCTCTAGGTTATCATGTAATGTGAATGATAACAGCCCAACAGTTATTCTACACAGTTTTGTGGTCCCTACCCAAACCCAACCTGCCAGAAATTGTTCTGCCTAAATAACAATAAAATTCACATGAGATCCTCACCTTCACAAAGGTCCTACTCTGCAGCCCTAGGTGGTGGTTCTTCTTTTGCTCAGGGATTTTGTTTTGCTCTTGGTTCTGCCTTCAGCCAGTCTGGCAAGGGCCCACACCTGAGACACAGAGAGAGGAAACACCCTCCAGGTTAAAGCTCTTTCTCAACTTATGTTGCAAAACCCCTAGATTCTTCTCTATATAACAACACAAAGCGGCTCTACACTAATGCTATTTAAAACATTTTCATGTATGTAACTTCGGGATCCATTATTCTCCCCATAACTTTGATCACGTGTTACCAAAAGTAGCCACAGTCCAGGGTCAACCCCTGCTAAAAAAAAAAAAAAAAACACTTGATGAACCGGCCTGAGTGCCAAGGGCTCTGACTGCCTAGAAGACAAACTGATGGAAAAAGCCTGGAATGTGGCTCAACAGGTCAAGTCCACAGAAGATGCAACAGTAACCCCCCCAAAAAGCCTTGTCAAATCTAACCTTATGAAAACACATTGTGAGGAGCGTACAAACTTTCATTCCAAGTATTACTTCCTTTGTCAATATGTTGCCTAAAGTTCATCTGCTCCAACAGAGAAAAAGGAGCAGGGGGTTGTAATGTCATGAACATTGTATGACCGATAAAGTACAGATTGGTTATTGTAATTAAGAATTTATCCTCTTTTGGCTATAATAATTTATGGTTTGTTTCAGGGCTTCCCCACTCTTCATGTTAAGCTGCCATACCTTTGAATTTTTTTTGTCCTTTATATTCAAATTTTTGATGCAAATACAAAACTTCACTATGGTTTTATGGCTGTTAGCAGCCTTTAAACAAGATCCTTTAAATAACATCTTACTAAATGACTTACAGCGCTATATAAATGATGGATGGATGGATGGATGGATGGATGGATGGATGGATGGATGGATGGATGGATGGATGGATGGATGGATGGATGGATGGAATACTAAGGTTTTTCAATTGCACATTTTCTATTTCTAAATATATCAAGACCAAACGAAAATACTTAGAAGTCAAATTTATGCAAAAATTGGTAACTGATTCAATAAAAGTACAATTAGTATAGAATTACAAGATTGGGATGTTTTTTTCATCTCAAGAGTGAGAGTTTTAGAAAGCAGGTGTTGAACTAAAGCTTGCTGTAAAGTACAGGATAGCAGCTGGTTTGTTGTTCACTTTTTTTGGTAGATTTCTGAATGTGAGGAGATTTTAAGGACGCTCTCACCTATGAACACCCTGCATGAACTGATAGCACATCAACTGGCTCATCACGTGCGCTGAGGCGTCTTCTACGCCATCAGCCATTACCACTCCGACCTTGACGAGGCAATCAGAGTCATGAATGGGGAAAGGACTTGACGTCTGAATCGAGGCATGGACACGCCCACCAAGACTGTTCTCCAATACAGAGACCTTGGAGTCAGGACGGGATGAGACTGTGTGAGGCAGGCTGCAGATGAGTAACAGTCAGGCCAATTGTTAGCACTAGGACAGGAGCGAACCGGGATTACACCAAAGAAACCGACACATGATACATGTTCACCCAATGAGATCAGCTATAATTTTGGGCTGCAGCTACACCAACACCCCTTAGATGTAGAACCACATTAGGCAATAAACTCTGAATGCACTAAAAGCACAAGCACTGTGAGTGTTTGGATTTGTGGCAACTACCATAAAAAAACAAAAACAAAAGCTGGGTAAAAGTATCCAGAGATGAAATGTTGTGACCTTATATAATGACATAACACTGAATGTAAGAGGGTGTGCATAACATTTATTTAATACATTTTTATTCATTATTATTTAATTAATATAATTTCTCTGTTCATTCCACTAAACAGTGGTGCTACAATAAAAAATTAGACATGTTCTCCTACATGGCATGTTGATAGATACATAAAACAACTGTCATTCAATAGCATCTTAAAAACTGTAATAAAGCTTAAAAAAAAAGACAAAAGGCCATAAATCAGAAAAAAAATTCCTGTTCAATTTCAGTTCTTTTTACTAAATTAAATTCAATTTGCTAAATGCTAGAAGAGAGTAAGAATTCGGATAAAGTAAGATTACTATGCCAACAATTAAGGGATGCCCGGATGCTGATCTGGTGTCTAAGAAAACTGGAAGAAAACTTCCAGATGTAACTGGAAGAATAAATCATATGAATAAAAAGAATTAAAAAAAAACTTAAGTGTACTATAAAATACATTGCTGCACTGTCCAGTATTTGCACTCAACAGTCAGTCTGAGCTTTTTGAGAAGAATTACTGCATTAATGCTACATGGAATAAAGAAAAATCAGCCTGTGGCTCTAAAGAAGTTTTAAAGAAACCCAGTGAAGCATTTCCTCAAACGGTTCTTTTTGCTTTCAGCTCCTTACAACCCCTATTTAACCCTGTTTCTGTCTTTCTATTACACTTTTTTCCTTCCACTTAGCTTAAAAATATTCCATTATATTCCTATACTATATCATCAATTGATTTTTAATAACCTTTAAACTAGGGCTGAAACAGTTAATCGGATTAATCATGATTAATCGATTATTAAAATAATTGTTTACCAATTTAGTAATCGTTAACTGGAGTATAAAGACTCTAAAAAATGCCTTTAGCTGACAAAGCAACCCAAATGGGGTAGAAATTATACCAAGATTGTGAAAAATATATAATTTGGCATTTTAAGATAAAAAAAAAAAAAACGTATCTCCTGTCAATATGCTCTATTTAGAACTCTACAAGTCGAAAAGTTTTAGTTTCATCTGGTTTAATTCTGTGTAAAATCTTCTTTACAAAACCTTTTGCTATCTGATTATTAATCGAAAAAAATAATTGACACATTAAATCAATTATCAAAATAACAGTCTGGTACAGCCCTACTGTAAACTCCAATTTCAAAAATTAAGCAAGCAAAACTAAGAAAGATATCAGTCTGCATGTACTGAATCTATAGGGTCTGAGAATTTCATATCCTATAAAAATTGGGTAAAATAAGTAAATTATTCTTTTAAAGTCTAATGTTAAATTGATGCAGTTTGTAGAAATAATAAAAACAAAAACCCTCCTTTTAGCTAACATAAACTGAGCAAAAGTTTTGCTCTTGCTGACCTCAGCTTAAGCCTTTCCTTGTAAGCTAAAGGAGTCCTGCACCACCACCGTCAGAATATATTCAAAACACACTAAGATGCAACACCATGGGGACAAGAGTAAAACCCTAATTAAGCTTTAATTACTCCGCAGATGTGCTAAATAATGCATCTGCTGCCAAAGTGCATGGTGGAGGTATATTTTTAGACTAGTAAACTCACAGGTGGATAAGCCAAAAGAATAAATAATTTCAGAGCTGCTACTACTGCAACATGCTGTCTACTAAGGTTTACAATAATGAGCCCTGTTGGGTTTCATAATGTCAGTTTAAAAATCTAAATATAACTGGAACTGCAAAACTGATTTAAAAAAAACAAACAAAATTTTTTTTTATTTTGGTCCCAACCACAAAACGCTAGTAGAGATGATCTTATGGCAACTATGTGATATGGACATAATCCACCAGGGAACTCAGACTGACCAGCATTTCAACGGTGTTCATTAGCTCCACGCTGTCAGAACAAAACAGTTTTCTGAAAGAGGAAAAACATTTGATCAGGATGTTCTGATCTGATATCGACAGTGAAAATCGGCCTGATATCAGCCTGCATCTACAATCTACAACATAAGTTTATGTAACCCACTGGTCAATAACAAACGGGTCAGTTGTTCTCATGCCTATTATTCTACTTTTGAGTAACAACACTGGATCAAGCTTCTGCTAATATCGAATTGGGTTAATACTGGGAACAAACCAGAAATTAAAAAGTTGTATCAGGAGATCTTTATCAATCATCCAAGCAATTATGTGATTTATATTCCCACAGACCAACTTTCTCCAGTCATAAATACCTTAGCAATGCACTTATCAAGTTTTTCTGATCCAATCCGATACCTGGGCTGAGCGTGTCGGCTGTTATCCGATACCAATCCTATTCAACTGCTAAATTAATGAACCATATATCTTGAATGAAAGCTTTAGCCTTGACATAATATAAAAAAGGTAACAAATTAACATAGATTTAAATGTACTTTAAATTATTTGTGAACAAATAAGCAGCAAAAGAAAGAAAATCAAAGTTCCATGAGAAGTACACTGGTTTGGATTCAATATCCAATATCAAATCACCAATAACCAACTCTATACTGATACTAAGGAAAATATTCGATACTCGATACCATTTTCGATACCACAAGGATAAAAACAAAGACTCCAAAATTCTAAAGAAATATTTTAAGTAATAAATAAAATACAATAAATAAATAAATACAATAAACAATAAGAACAATATTTTGAGGTTGTTAGCTGTGCACAATATTAAGCAAGCTTGATAAAAAACTTATAAAATTAAAATTAAGTGTTCCTTCCTTGGCTTTGCTTTGCACACATAACAATGACACTAGCCCAACCGGTTAAGAAACAAAAATAATTCTCAGCAGCTGCACCTGTTACAAAAAAAAAGTCTGAAACTGAAAGGTGCAGAGAATTATTCAATCACACAGTGTTCAAAAAGTGCATTGTACTCTATTCTGCACTTTAGATGAATGACTGCTTAGGTGCCACTGGTGGTGGCACTGTATCGATACTTTTAAAAACGAGTATTGTATCCGGATACAACGTTTCAGTATCGATACTTTTTTGAATATCGATACTTTTGACAACCCTAGTCAGAAGTTGTATAAATGATCAGATCAGATTTGCATTTAATTTCTTTGGAACAAGATGGTTTGTAGTTTTTGGTGCTGATCCTGTGTTCCATTTGTGCTGTGACTAACCATTATTTTGCAAATTGATTAAACTGTCAATTATTTTTTAGATTAATCAATTGATAATTAGATGGTAAAACGCTACCTAAAGAGGACTTTTTAAGAAATTAAACCAAGTAAAACTAAAACTTTTCCACTTGAGTTCTGAATAGAGCATATTGACAGACAAAAATATTATTTTTATCTTAAATGCAAAATGTTTCCATACTTTTTTGTAGAATTTAAGAATAACTACTGCACTTAATGGGTTGCTCTGTCAGCTAAAGGCATGTTTTAGAGTCTCTATACTCCATTTAATGATTAATCGATTACTAAAGTAGTTGACGATTATTTCAATAATCGATTAATCCGATTAATTGTTTCAGCTGTAAAGTCATCATTTTTAATAGGAAAGATTCACTGGAACCCCCTTCGTAGCAAGAGCAGCACATACACATCCCAGCTCTGCATTTCTAATGGCTGCTACTCCCAATCATACAGCCCATTACTGACTATCCTAGTCAGGTTGGGTCAGCTCAAGAAAGCTTGGTTTGTTTTTCATTCCAATCGAGCACCGCTTCAGTGTCAGTGTCCTTGATATAAAGAAAAAGTACCATGAACGACAACAGAATCGGTAAATGCTCAGTACATGGCTACTGTTGGAGTCAAGAGTCAAATAATGGAGACAGAGAAGCCTGCAGGCGGCAAGATGAAGCAGGGTGGATTGGTACAAGATAGAAACAACCAGTGGAGCTCTAGCAAAAAGATGGATTGATGACAGGTGAGGGTAAGCTGACGCTACCTAACGCTAGCTTTCTGTGATGGTGCAGCGTTACTGGAGGAATGAAACATCAAACAAAACGGTTGATGATATTAGTAATCAAAATATGCTGTGCCTAGTAAGGCGGAATTATTTTGCCAAAAATCTTAACTGAGATTATTTTCAACCAATATTGCGATTTTATTTTGATTTTCCTTAGCATTAAACACAAGCCTGTAGATTTTTCACTCCAGGGATTTAGGATTGTCATGACATTGAAATCCTGCTTGTCCAGAATCCTTCGTTGCAGGACTTTACAGCAGCCTTTGTTTCAAAAGTGCTTACTTCTTCTTGAAAGAAGTCTCTCTTTCCTTATTTTTTGCCCGCAAATGCACTCTAAACATATTTCTGCCATCTAAAGGGTAGTGAGAACAAATTTGTCTCTTAGTCTTGTTAATTGTAACTTGACTAAAATTGGGTGTCTCTGTGATTTGAAAATTGTGTTCTATTAAACTGCGATTATATTGCAAATGCAATTATTTACCCAGCCCTAGTGGCTGGTAAGGTCTCCACCCACCCAATCAGTGACCCTCAGTTTTCTGATGCATTTTCACCGAAAAAATCTGAAGTAGTAAAAACAGAGATCTTCAACATAACTGTTCCTAATAAAATAGCTTGAATAATACCAAACCACTATCAGTTAATACTAGGGAGAAGGGCATAATAAATCCTTCTTTAGCTCCTTAGCTTCTGTCTGGATTCTGGCGATGTGCGCTGCTAGGCGTCAGCTCAGACAGCCCTTTAAAGGGACCTTGCCGCGCAGTAGGACGATGAATTTCTACGCCTGCACCTCACTCCGGTTGCATACAAAAGCTTTACAAATAAATTACAGCCTTCTGTGGGATAATTATATTTTATTTCTTTGTTTTGTGCCTTTTTTCCCTCTGTTTGTAAACAATGCACATTTGTAGGGGTTTCTGAAGATCTTT
>NW_015150998.1:195747-201101 GCF_000732505.1 Cyprinodon variegatus | reverse complement strand
TGTAGTCCAGCTACAGGTTTCTGAAACTTTAAAGAAAGAGGGCCAAGAGTTTTAGCATCTCTCCTGTGGAGGACTTGTGCATCAGTTGGGTACTTATGACCCTCACAAAAAGATTAGAAACGCCTTTTATATTTGGGAGTTAAAACAGTACAATGGCCAAAATATCACCCGATACCTATAATACGTTGATTATATCTTGCATCCCTAAACCTTTGTGTATATTTCCCATAACAAGACCACCTGACCGATAAGGTTTTGCACATATGTGCAATAAGTAAACAATGAATTAATGTAACCATAGAACTCTCAGCAAAGCTGTGAAAGGACAAAGGAAAAGTCCATGATCAAGTGTGAAAAGAGCAAAGTAAAATATCGGATACTAAAAATTCAATAGAGCTGATTATTGCACTGGGATCACTCTGGTTATATGAACTGTGAATCTACTCCCTCCCTGAATCAGTAACAGAGAGTCTTCTGACCAGGCATCTTCAGCACAACTTAACTCACTTGGACAAAACCTTTTTAACCAGGTACCAAAATTGTTATGGAACCAAGTAGGGCTCAAACAATTGATCAGATTAATCATGATTAATCGATTATTGACATAATCGAGTATAGACTCACTAAAACATACCTTTAGCTGACAGAGACCCACTTAGAGCAGTTATAATATTAAAATTGTAAAAAAAATATATAAACATCTTGCAAAAAGGGATGTGTGTATGTACGGATGGATGGAAGACTTCCTCTATAAATCAGGGCTCTAACTTCCATGCTTCCTAAAGCAGGAATGCCGGGCCAGCAAGTTCACATCCTGCTAAACAGCACTTTAAGATCCAAACACAACGGCTACTGAGGGTGGACAGAGGAAACCTCAAATGATCACTTCCTCTGTTTAAGAATGGTCTGACATCACTTTCTAGCAACGCGTCCCATGACTGAGTGACACCAATTATGTAATGTTGGGACAACTCTGGGAGTTGTCCCGTCGCTGTCCCTTTAGAAACGTTTTGTGTTTCTTGGTGTATCGAAGGAAACGACAAGCACAGGTGGGGTGAATAAATCTGAGATTTTAAGAGGAAGAAAAACAACAAAAAGAGAAGAAAGAGTTGCTCTGCTTCACAGTAACTGTCAGGAGTGATTATGAGCTCTCCGCTTTACGTTCTGATCTACTTTAAACACCTTCAGACAGGAAAGGCAGCGCAGGGAGCCGAGCTGCCATCAGGGAGAGGCTTGTAATCATTTCTGAAAGCGTACAGTAACCTACATCTGGGAAGTCTCTGCACACACAGGAGCCTGTCTTCGGATGGGCGCCTGTTGGATCAGTCGGCTGAATGAGCCCCTCTGGGTTTTTAATACCACCTGAAGATGGAGTGTCGGTATCATCTTCTCTTTCGACAGGTAGAAACCCTCATCAAATATCCAGTTTATGTTTCATGGCCTAAAAGAACTGCCAGGGAGTCCAGGAAAGAGAGAGGCCGTGTTATTTCAGCCTAGAGAAAAAAATTACCTGCTTTTAAGAGAAACATATCAAGGCTGCATCGATTGTCAATTGAACACTTGAATGGCCAAACTTATCATGAAGTTTCTAACATTTTGTCCCTCCCGTGTGTGCAAACCATCGAAAAAGCACAACAGATGACAGAGAAGTATTTAAAGAAAAAGAGAAATCATCATCGGCCTTTTATAATTCCTTCCAAGGAATTATTATTTAGAAGAAAGAGAAACATTTAGAGATTTAACTTCCTGAAAAATACATTTTAGGTCAATTGAAGCAAAGATGAGTGAAAGTTATTCATTTTGTTTGGGTGAACAAAGAGGGAAAAAAAGTTGAATCTACAGGTTTCAAATGGGACAGATGTGCCTAGAAATTAAAATTATCACATGAATCAGAAAGCAGTTCTTTAATTAAGTTATCTGCATGTATTCCACGTTAAAAATGCTTTTTAATTTAAAGTTGAATGGATAGAGGCGGTCTAGTGGTTAGGACATAGAGCTTGGAATCCTGAGGTTCTGAGTTCGAGCCCCATTCCCACAGACTGCCACTCTGAGCAAGACCCTTACCCCCACACTGCTCCCCGGGTGCCGCACAATGGCAGCCCACTCCAGGGGGATGGGCTAAATGCAGATGTAAGCCCTCTAGGGTCCTGGTGTCTAACTCTGCATGGGAGAGGCAATTTAAGATTTTGCATAGGCTTTATATCACTCATGTACTGTAGATAGACACAGATTTGATTCAAACCTTTCAGATCTCTGTAATAAATGTCAATCTGTTGCAGGTTCATTTATTCATGGTCTATGGAGCTGCTCTCATATCCAACAGTTTTGGAGTATAATTGTTCAACAGCTAAGTCTGATTTTCAAATGTCATCTACATCTGAGTGCAAGGACCTGCATATTAGGACTGGAAGATGACCTGCCAGTTGATTTTCGCCACAGAGACCTTTTACATATTCTGCTGCACTGCGCCCGGAAATGTATCTTGGCCTTGTGGATCACTGACAAACCCACCCCTCCTCTAAACCAGTGGAAACAAACTGTGACTGGTATCATTCCATTTGAGGCTTCTTCTATGGCATTAAAGGACAAACCTGTTGTATTTTATCGGACCTGGGACCCATTTCTGGGCTACCATGATGTCGCCACATCTCACAGGGTGAGGTCAGCGCTTATGGACCTGGCCTGGGAAAAAGACCCAAAGTTAAAGTGTGACAAGCTATCATATTTGAGTGGATATTATTTATTTATATATTTTGGTCTCCCTGATTACTTATTGTTTTGTTTTTCCTCTTTTGTTTAATTGTTTTATTTTATTTATTTATTTGTTTTGTGTATGTTGTTTATTATGTTACGCTTGAATGTCTGTATCTTGCTGTGTTAAATAAAAGTTTAATAAAAACAAAGTAAAAAATAAAAAAAGCAGAGGTAAATTTCTCCAATGTGAGATTAATAAAGTTCAATAAAAAAAGACAGCTGTAAATAAAGAATGAAAGAACAGATAAGCAGATCAATATAAAAGCAGAGGAAATAAAGCGATGAGCTGATTGGCAAAAATTGATGGGTACAACTTGTAACATTGAGCTAAATCTTTTTTTTTTTTTTTTTTTTTATATATATACACATTTCCTTTTTAAATCTAAGCAGGCCGATTTCTATAGCGTATTTAGGAAGGCTCAGGATTTCTTTCCTAATAAAGCCTCCTGTAACCTTAACAGGACCCTGGTGACCGCAGTGTGAGGTGGCTGCAGGACACACAGCACCAAGCAAGCAACCCTATAGGTGACCATCAGCTGAGGTTATGCAACCACAACTCACACTGTAGCTGTGCCTGCAGGCCAAACCATACATATCTATATTTTTAAAAACTCCTTCACAGGTAGTAGAGGTGAACAGAGTCAATAACAAAACCATCAGGTTACAACTACCGGGGATATAAAATGAAAATGGTTGCAGTTTTTTTGTGTGTGTTTGTTATGATGTTAGCTTTAGCTGACTTTTCCTCACATCTGCACCAGCCACCCTGAGAGAAAGGCCACCTTTAACTTTCATACTAAACGTCAAATAAATAGTGAGTGAAAGTTAAAATGCAGATGGCTGAGGAAACCTTCTGAGCGGTTTGGCAGCAGGCTGGAGCGGCTGGGTTTCCAGCCCCGGTGATTCAGCGGGCAGTCGTGCGCGCGGTGACGGCGGAGGCTCGTTGCTCACGCGGACACCAACACCGTTACCGCCTCGGTGGTCAGGTTGTAGGATTATAGTGATAATAATCACATTAAAATGATTTACATTTATGAAAATTATCTAGGAGTATATTTCCCCTCTTTATTTCATCTACTAGCAGTTTTAGCTGCAGCTTATAACGTAGCGGAGAGCGTGTAAATGGCGTAGAAATCAGTAACCGTTACGACACCTTTTAGGGATTCTTCACACTTAAAAGAAAAAAAAAAAACTTAAAATGTCGTAAAAACCTTCCGCTCACTTTGCTAACATCAAGTTGCCGTTGCAATGGCGGTTTTAGAGCCAAGTAGACCAGAAAAACAAATCCGGTTACTCACCAGAGGAATCCTCATCCTTTCTTTTTTTTTTTTTCTTACGTAGATTCCCGAGCGGCTCCTCTGTTTTGTCCCTTCATAGCTAATCGCCTTTGGAAGCTATTTTTGAGTCTCACTGTTTAGACTTCCCTCCTCCGTCTGCTCGACTCGAACCGCACTACTCGAAAAGTGCAGCCGTTATCCTGCTGTAGTTGTGCAGAGGATCCTCCCCCCCAAAGGCTCAATACTGGGAAAATAGGGAGAAATTGTATTAGCTAGAATGGACACATCCCACTTCCGGTTTTGCCTTTCAAAATAATACTACCTTCGTTATTTATTAACGTTTTTGTGTTTTGTATTTTTCATTGAAATTTTGTATGGTACACACATAAGTAAATAATCATCGATTGATTTCCAAACTCTTTAAAAAGCTGAATTGAATTTGTATTCAACCCACTCACATAGACAAATAACCAGTGACCCAGTGACCAGGGTGGGGTCATTGCTTCTTTTCATAGGGACACATAAAAAAGGAATTACAAACGTACCAAAAAAAAGGAAAGAGGCTAAAAGCACAATGTTTAGGATTTAAGTAAGCCATAAACTAAAAGGTTGCAGACCACTGATCTAGCTGAAGCTTTACGATTATTGTAATTTAGAAATAACTGCCAAAGTTAATAGTAAAGGAAAAATGTGTATTTGGTCCAAGGGTTGAATCAGTTACAGTCTATTCTCCCAGCGTTCATTATCATAAGAAATAAATTTAGTGTCACGCTAATAAGCCATTTTTTTAAATTAGTATGCATGCCGTTTTAAAAAAAGATGTGTATATGATGCAATTGAAATAAGAAAATAGATTTTTTTTTTTGTATTTCAATTGTAAATCATCATATTCTACTGGCGAAATGCCTTACCTACCCACCACAGAGAAAATGCACATATTTGAAGAGAAAATAGTTTCAGCAGCATTTGTTTTCAGTACAGGGGCCATAACATGGGCCAGGCCCCTGTCAAGAATCCCCTATACAACTAAACTGCATTGTCCCTGTTTGGGGAAATGTATTTATATGAAACCCATATGAAAGCATATGTAGATATACACAAAGGTAACAAGTTGTTAGATGTAGCATAAGTCAAAAAGAGTAATTCCTTATCAAAAAGTAAAAGTTTTTTTTTTTTTTTTTTAAAGCCCTGTTTTTGTTTCATATTTTTGTTCTTCGGCCCTGTGCAAAAGAAACCCTGGTAAATTTGGTCTAGAACAGTTTATCTTTGTAAGTATTAAACCTTTCTAATTGTTTTTTTTTTTTTTTTTTTTTTTTTTTTTTT
>NW_015150998.1:172143-195737 GCF_000732505.1 Cyprinodon variegatus | reverse complement strand
TATTAAACCTTTCTAATTGTTTTTTTTTTTTTTTTTTTTTTTTTTTTTTTGGGGGGGGGGGGGGCTGCTTTTATTTTCTGGGTGATTGATATTGGTTTCCGGTTCTGACGTAACGTCTCTCTCTAACTTGACTCTGCTCAGGCTGCTGCTCTCTGCAGCCCAGCTCCCTGCTCTGAAGTCCAGCCGCTGCAGCAGGGACATGATGGCTCGGTCCGGGCGGGAGGTGATGTGGGGTGAGCCCCGGGGCGGATCCACAGCTCCGTCCCGCTCACCCACGGCCCGGAGACAGAAAAATAAAATGACTCATCCAGTAACCTTCATCCTCAGTCAGGCCTCTTCGGGAATGACAGAGAGAGAGAGAGGGAGGGAGGGCAGCCATTGATCAGCAGCAGGATGCAGCACAGAGGATCAATGAAACAGGATGTGGAGTGTAAAAGCAAGTCAGACTCAGATAGCCATCCTCAGTCACACACACATCCAGACTTTGATCTAGTTCACTCACTAGTGAATATTAAAGTCTAACATTAAAACGCCAAGAAAATAAGATTTCTTATATCCTCTATAGAATATATGCTTTTGCATCCAATCCCCTTTACTGTGGTAGCACTTCATTTAGAGCAAGACCAAAAACCTTTTCCAGTCTCCTTCAGATTCTCATTTAAAACATCAGGTTTTAACTCCCATCAGTTCTCCTGTCACTGTTAAAGACAGAAATCCCACAGCATGATGCTACCATCACCATGCTTGACCCTGAGATCGGGTTAGCGGAAAAAAAATCGATACTCAAATACACAGTATACATACTGTGATTAGTGTTTGCATAGTTTTGCAACTGTTACTTTTACATTTCCAGATTTGCACGTTAAAATAAAAAAGTATTGCCAAATAGTTTTAAAAATGTGGTTGTTTTCTGTTTATTTGCTTACTTATTTAACCAGTAGAATCTGTATTCATTTGAGAAAGCATGTTTTTATGCTTAGACAGAAAAAGTTTTTAAAATATGAATACATATATTTTTATGTCTTTAATTGGCATTTTTTGAATCCCCATGGTATCAAAAAAGGTATCCATCATGTTGACCTGAGTTTATGACCCCATCCTCTTCGGCATGGTTGAGGTGTCCCACTGTATGTTTGGTGGAAAATATAAAGTAGAACGGTAATGCTTTCTTTTTCAGTACATCAATAACTATGCAATAACATGGTGATAACTTAGCAACTAACATATTACTAGATAAGAAACGTTTTATGGAGATTTTTGGTCAGTGCTGGTGCTTCAAATTTTAGGCCGACAAGGTAAAGTCAGACTTCTTAGATATCAAACCGTTATTACCAGTAACTCAGTCATTTCACCGACAGCAATCATGTGTCTAGTAATCTAGTAAAATGCAGTTTATTACTTGGCATAAACAGAAAACCAAACCTAGAAGACGGCAAGCCAATTTTCTTAACTAAACTCTTATTTATATGTAACTTGGGTTCAGTTATATGATTTATTAACCTGATCACAAGTTACAATTTACTCTGTAAAGTGTTGGTAGGTGGTGGCCAATAATAGAAACTTATGTTGCAACCTAATGGGAATTACCCACTAAAAGGGTCCATTGTTATATAGTAACATACAATTGTAATACCATGCAGGTAATTATCTGCATATATACCATAATTTTGCGATTATTACCAAATAAAGTTTTTCTTGTTACCAGGTAATATAGTGCGACTTGCTATCTTTTTAACATGTTATTACATCTTTATTGGTGTACTGTAAACAAAAGCGTTACCTGTATAACTACCACTGGTTTCTTTATCCTTGGATTTTTAGTTAAGGAAGATCTTGGTAGGTCTGTAGTTGTTTCATACTTGTAGTTGTTTCATACTGAGGGCAGATGCAGAACCAATATATATATATCTATGCTGAGGTTAAATTATACACAGGAGGATCTAAAATATTATTTACAGACCTAAGATGAACCACTTTATGCTAAAGGAAGCTTAACTTTTATTTTTGGTATTCAATTTTGAAAATCTGGATTGTTCACAATTTTTGTTCATAATATAAAAATCCAATCGAAAACATCAAGTGATAAAATGGATCAAAGTTACTCTTATAAGTTTATTAAAGTACTTACATTGTACTTAATTGCTTCATACATGTAGATACTATGGATGGCATTATGTTCTCTTTAGCTGATGTGAAAGTGCAATAAAAATAAGGAACAATAGCCCAAAAATTGTTTTTATTAAATCCATAACCCTCGTTACAATGTCAAGCACATCATCCACTTTACTTAAATCATCATTTAATAAAGAATCTCTTAAATACCAGCTGTGTTTCATCGCATAAAAAGCTTATTTCTGTAGAAGTTTTTAGCCATTTGTGACGAGAGCCTTATAGATGCCACAGTCGCACTTTCTACCAGAACCGTTTCTATATGAGGATTTCTGCAGATAGCAACGCTAAAGTGATTCACTTCTTTATAAGTGATGCACTGCACCTTAAATGGTTTCCCCACCAGAGGAAATGACCTTTGCAAGTCTGCAAAACTTAAAAAAAAAGAAAATGTATTAAAAAAAAAAACAAAACAAAAAAAAAACACCCAACTGATGAAGACAAATTCATCAGTTTGCTTCATTTTTGGATGCTTCATCAAAGTTCTCCACAAGATCTGGAAGACACAAAACAAAAATGTTAGCATTTCATATTAGCAGATGTAAACTAATAAAACAAAATCAACTCAATGCCTGAACTTGTTTAGCTAGCACTCCTACAAACAGATCTAATTTAAGATGCAATTGTCTGGATCTCTACCTGGTACATCATCGTCTTCCTCTTCCGCGTTCTCTTCTTTGACAGTTTTCAGCTCCATTGCTGCAGAAACATCATAAAAAAATATAATAAACAAACAGTTCTTGGATTATCTAACAAAACAAACTGCATACATTTCTGTAGCTTTTTGTCAATTTAACCATCTCTGTAGCTTGTGAAGAATCAAATCATGTAATCAGATTCTACTAAACAGCATTTGAAAGGATTTTTGTTCATATATCAGTTCTGACTTTTGCAAACTCTCACCTAGATCTGTTATGCAACCCTTCCAGAACTTTCCTAACTAATCCTTCATTTTTCCCCTCGCAGCTGAAGGTTTGCTAAATACTGCAGTAGAAATGTGTCACCAAAAAAATTTGCTAGAGCAAAAAATATCTTTAAAATTCACCCCAAACCAGCAGGTAAAGTCTGAGTCTTTTATGTGTTTGCTTGTGGAATAAGGGAAATGCTTCCCTCTCCACCTCTTAGTGGATTTTCCTTCAATTAAGAAGTAATAAGCCTCAGGTCCTGTTTTTAATCAGGAGTGTCATCTAATTCAGTTTTAAAAACCTGCTTGCAAGTTTTTCTTATTTCTTAAGATCACACTTTAATTTTTTTAATTACAATTTACTCTTGAATTTGATTAGTTTGGTCAGATTTAATGATTCCAGATTAGATTATTATTACTCTAACGTCCAAAGAAACAAGAGGCTTTCCTCAAAGAACAAAATTCTTGCCTTAAAAACATGGTGAAATGTGGTGTGCTTGAAGGCTGCGCAGTTTGCAGTCTTTTATACAAGAGCAAAACATTAAACAATTAAGGAGAGCAAGCAGAAAACGTGGTGCAACTCAACACTGAACGTCACCCTAAAACCAAGACCTCCAAGGTGAAACACAGCAGTGGTGGTAGCATGGTGTCATGAGCCTGCTACTCCTGCTGCACACAAATTCACCAGGAACTGGGCAGAATCTTGCAACCCAGCCGATGTCACTGCCAAAGATATAAGATCATGATAACCCAACCAGGGGGGTGTTTTAGCAGCATGCTCACATTGCCGTGGGAACTGCTCGGCCAGTTTGCGCAGGCTGCTGAGGCTGTCGGCTCCCAGCTGGCTCAGGATGCCCGGCAGCATCTCCGTCAGCTGTTTGGTCTCGGCGTGGCCTGTGATGGCGAAGGTGTTGGCCGACAGAGAAGCCTGAACTTTGGGGTTGTTGAAGTGAACCACCGTCCCATCGTCTTTTATCATATTCACCTTAAAAGGACAAACAGTTTAAATGAGAGAAGCCATACAACAGTACAACAGTCTCTACTCCAAAGAATTAGTTAGATTTGATTTCTCTTTTTCAAACAGTGTGTTAGCTGAAAGTCTGTGAGCTGAAAGTCCTTATAAAGTGGATATTAAAGGACAGGGGAAGACTTTACTCTGACTTTCATCTTCCCTTATGTCTTACGACACAACGCTTGATAAAAGATCCAGGAAGCGGAGACAAAACATATCTAAACAGTGAAAATTTGACGTCGGCTTTTCCTCCGACGGCTCACCTCCTCTATCCCTGCGATGTTGTTCACTGCCAGCTTCTTCAGCGAGCCCTGCAGCTTCTTATCATCAGCTGTCGCCGTTTTGTGAACAACCTTTTTCTTCCTGCGAGCAGTCCCCTGGGAGAAAGAAAAAAAACTGATTTAAATATCAAAAAAGGAGGATTAAATGAAAAAACGGAATCAGGAAAACTAGTGGCATCAGTTCAAGTCGCCTATCCTGACTTTAATGTCAGTTCTGTGTTTAAAACACCTCAGATTGGTCTTTTAAAGGTATAACTGAACCCTGGGGAGTATCTGTAGAACCTGTTTTAGATCCAATTAACCTTCCAGAGTTAGCAGTATTAACTTCATCTAAGCTTTCAAGTTTTACGTTAGATCCAGTTCCAACCAAGTAATTTAAAGGGAGTATTCCCACTAATTTCCTCCTCCATTTTAGATGTGATTAATTGATCCCTGTAACAGGGATACAAATCTAAAACTTCTACAGAAGCTGTAATTAAACCTTTACTTAAGATACGATCTCTCGATCTAAACAACTTTATCAATTATAGACATATTTTGTAACTTCTTTTCTTATGTACATATAGCAACAAAATTGTTGCTTACAGTGTGATGACTAAGAGCTTCAGTCAGGTTTTAGAGTTCATCACAGCACTGATGAAAGATCCTGATATTCTCATGGCCTCATATAATGGACTTGTATCTGGACTTGTCCTCCTATGCTTAGTTCAGATCAAATGCATTTTCAGCATCAAAAAAAGAGACTGCAAAGACTTGTCTTGGATGGTTGTACATTTAGAGGTGAGGCGCTCTGGATGTACGACGACCCTATGCAGTCAGTCAGTTCATCAGGATTATGATCCTATCGAAATGTTCTGTTCCCCCCAACCGCATACCGCTGGAGATGGCGCAGGGAGGCACTAGTGAGCTCTGAAGCTAGCAGGGCTTTCTGGGATTTCCTGTTGCAGTTTGCATCGGCTGAAAGTGAATTTAAGGCCTTTTTAGGGTTGTGGTAAAAACGGCAGGTAACAGGATATCAAATGGAACATCTTCCGCCAGTAGATGTTAATATTTTTAGTTAATAAAGGCAGTAAGAAAATGTTTTAGTGGATTAATAATGATCTTGCCCGCAGACAGCTGGACATAGGCACAGCATCCCTTGCGAACCCGCTTTGGATAAGCGAGACAGAAAATGATTGGATGGAAATGATCAGAGCTCACTCTCTTTTCCCTTATAAAAAAAAATAAAAAATGATACAGGTGATCACAATATTCTTTTAGAAAGGCTTAAACGGTCTGTAGGAATTAAGGAAACAGCACTAGGCTGGTTTAAATCTAATTTATCTGACAGATTTACATTTGTTCTCGTTAATGATTAACGGAGTGACAGGACCAATTCTCTATACTGTATAGATGCTCCCACTTGGTAAAAATATTAGACAGCATGGGGTTAATATAAATTGTTATGCTGATGATACTCAGCTACGTCTGTCTATAAATCCAAATGAAGCTAACCCATTACATAGACTAAAGGCAAGTCTTGAAGAAATAAAAACCCGGATGACTCTCATCTTTCTGCTCCTGAATGCAGACAAAACAGAAGTTATTGTCTTTGGACCAGAGTCTTTGAAAAAGAAGCTCATTAGTCAGTAACTTCATTTGGATGGGATTAAACTGATCTCAGATAATAAAGTTTGGTGTTATCTTTTATCAGGTTCATTTAAGTTCAGGTCTCTAGAATTTTTTCATTTCACTTCTGGAATTATGTGAGAATTAGAAATAGAAACCTTGATACTGAAAAACTAGTCAAGGCATTTTCTATGGCAATGCTGGAGTTTGGCTTATTGCGATTCTTAACCATAAGGAGGGCAGGAATCTTAGGGGGGTTTAAAACACTGCAGCAATGGTTCCAGACATTTATCGGCAGAGGTGAGAAGTAGGCCTAAGCGATAAACTGCTGTACCGTTTTGTCATACATTCAAAAAAAATAAAAGTAATTTTGCTGTTTTTTCTTTGTGCACTGATGGCTGCTATTTCCTCTGACGCTGCAGCATTTGGGGAATCACGTTACTCCATCGTTCCAGACAGAAGCGTAAACAAAGAGAATGGCGGACGCGCCCAGTGAAGAAGCGTCTAACCCAGCTGCAAACGCAATGACATCACTTAATCCTGTGGAGCTGAACGAGGGCAGAGATGAAGCTGAACGTGCAGAGAGGAAGCCGAGAGCACGTTTTCAGAGTTTAACGCGAGGCAGACCGGTTTTAAGCGAGGGTGTGCAAGTTTAAACGATGCACATTGTTCTCTCTGCACGCTCAGTTCGGTGGCACCAAAATTACAAAAGAACACGAAATGCAAAGTTTGTCTGAAAAGTTTTCTGGACTACCCAAAGTAACACATCCAACCTCCACCGTCTACAGCACAACCAAGCTGTTCGGTTCAAAGATGTGCAAAAGGCTCCCTTGCCTTTGAACAAAACTGTTTCCATGAGAGGAAACAGTTTTTCCTGGTCAATGAGACATTGTTGAATGTTTAAACCTGAATGGGTGCAAGACTTTAATATTTAATTGAAAGTAATAAGTAATGTGATTTATTAGTAAATAGATTATAAATAAACCACTTGCATTTCCTGCACATGCATTTATTTCTGATAGAGGAGCAGGAGCATTTATCGTTATCGAGGTAAAACTGCCCGAATTACCGTGATATTGATTTGAGGTCACATCGCTCAGCCCTAGTGCGAAGTAACTAGTTAAATTTACTTGAATAACTTTAACTTTATAGGAGTAGTTTCAATGCAGTTTCAATTTACACTTTAATAATGTTCAGTTATTTCTGACATGTTAAAAATATTCTCAAGTAATCTTTTCACTAACAGAAAAAGGATGATTTTTATCCCAAATAATGGAGACACAGCCAATATTATAAGTGGATGATGAAGTAGCGATACGACCAAAAAAAAAAAAAAAAGTTTTAAATTGTGTCATTCTTTAAACCATACAAGGTAAATTGAAAAACACAATTCACTTCAGATTTTTTTTTTATTTTTCTCATGATCCAAGTATAAAGTTGAGGTAATAGTATAATTCTTTTGAAAAAATATTGTTCATTTGGTCATAAATAGGGCTGGGTATTTTCGCCCAAGTCCTGAATCGATTCGATTTTGATTCATACAGTTCTGAATCGATTAATTTCGATTCGATCTGTTTTTACAGTAATGAAAGAGGTTCAACTGTGTTTCAAAATACTCATGCAATTTATTTTTTCCTGTCATATTAAACACAAAGTGCAAACTCGTAAATGAGACAGTTTAAACTTGAGATGTGAACAAAACTGTCTCAAAAGTGAAAAAGTGAAGCCTCACATGAACAAGCAGAGGTGACACAGCGGGGACACAGTAGACATGCATGAGCTGCATTATCTCCGCTGCACAAACCATATTAGCAGTGTTGTCTCTAACAACTACAGGGTGTTTGCTGGTCAGCCCCCATTAGTTTAATGTCTTCAGTCAACCTATTTGCTATATTTGCAGCTGTCTGGCTTGAAGTCATCTTGATGGTCTGTAGCACGAGATGCAAGGCGCCACTCGTTATCAATGTAGTGGGAAGTCACCTTAATGTCACATATCCAGCACATAATCTTTAGCTGTTTTAAATCCACAATGGTTCCAGATTTCAGTTGGGACAGCTTGCTGAGAGGTGTGTTACTTGGGTCGGCATTTACACACGCCTGCTTGAATGTAACACGCGCGCAACTATAAAACTAAACGATCTCATTCCTTACACATCGATTTTGCAAAAATCTAAAGGAATCCAACCATTAATCATTGAATGGATTTTTTTTACCCAGCCCTAGTCATAAATCATTATGCTTAGTTAAGTCCTTGTAGAAATCTGCCTCAATGCCAACAATTTACTTTTATATTATCTTTATTAGCACTTTTGGTGCCAGCAATGAATCCAAACAAGAAATGAAGAAGCATTTCAGTACAGGGCACTGGAAGCAAACACTTTCACCACAGAAATAAAAAATATTGCCCCCTAGTGTGAAGCTAAAAATCTCACAGAGAACTGAGACAAAAGCCCCAGGGGCCCCAGATGGAGGGGCCAATGTTCTGTCTGACAATAGAAATGCTGAGGTCAGACCTGGCAGGTGGAAAATACCAACACACTTCTTAACATGTTGGATTAAAAACCCGAGCAATCTAAGCAAATGGGAGATGTAAAGTGGAAATCCGTACCTTTCCTCCTATTCGGACCTGAGCTTGAAGTTTGGCAAGCTTCTCTTGATTCATAGTGATCTGGAAAACAAAACGAGCTGAATCCAAACCAGAGCAGCAGAGATGCAGCTGGCGACGGATGAACAAATAATAAGAATAACAGCAACAACATGAAAACAAATGTACTAAAACTTAATTAAAAACCTAACAATTCTATAGAGTGCCAAACAAATAAATAAACATAGATTTTTATTATTTTTATTAGACGTTACCATTTTTAAATAGCATGTGTCCTATCAGGCTAACTGATTTGCTGAAACAGCTTCATTAGGCTAATACTAGCTATGGGGCTAAAGTCACAACATAGAATCATTTCACTTAAACAAATATTGACTTTACAATAGTTTACCATAGCATTTACACTTTAAAAGAGTCTCGTGGGATGTTTTAACTAGTTTAAACAGTTTATTTACCTGCAATAAGGGATTCTGAGTATGCTGAAGCGATCGCTACAAATGAAATAGCATGGGCTGTGGAGCGTAGTAAAGTTAGCAGAAGGACAGCCAACTTCCAGTCCAGGTTTCTAGAATATAACTTCTATATTTTCTTTTTTTTTTAACTATCATCAATTTATGGGTTTTATTTTTTCAAATAAATGAAACTAAGCTATTTGGGATATATCTTATAACCAAACGATTTGAGCAGGGTTAAATAACAGTTTTTATTTCTCAATTAGGGCTTTTAATATTAACTTTTTGGATGTATTTCCGGTTTTACAATTGTATTTTCTCGTCTAACTTGACCGACAGTAGCATAGAAAAGCACGCGGTTGTGTGGATGTACTATCACGTGGGCTTTCCGCAGAAGGAGGAAAAAACGCTGTTGGCCAATAGGAAGCAAGTACCGCACGTCTATTATTATCAAGGGGCGGGTGCCTAACTTTTATGGTGCCTTCAATACATACTGAATAATCGGAATTCCAAACCCTAGGTCGGAAGATACAAACCAGGTCACATCAAATTTGAAAGGATAATAGCGTTTGTTTGTTTTTTTACAGTTGGAAAGTTGGCAAAAATAGAATTGTGTCTTTGCATTTCTGTCAGTTTTGCAATATTAATCGATGAAACACTCATCATTGTGCAAAAACCGTCCATTAAAATATAACACAAGCTAAGCTGGAGTAAATGCATATTAAACCTACTCACCGACCACAAAAATGAAGAAATCCCACTGGTTTTATAATTATGAATGAAAAAAAAAACAATGACGTATTTTTTAGCTTTGCTTTCCTATTCCCGAGGTAACCCCAACGCCGTACTAACGCAATTAATTTTATTTTGAAATATTGCGGTTGGACATCCGGGTTGCCAGCGCTCACGTTCCCTACTTGTTAGCTACGGCTGTGGGAGAACAAATACGGCCAAAATGCAAATATCTATAGTCAACCTCGTTGTTTTCTCTTTGCTGCAGGTTTTACTTTCTTTTTCGTGTTTTCAAGAAGTTGTTGAAGCAGCAAGTGGAAGAGGTGAGTTTATATTTGCCGTAAAACTGGTTTAAGTTGACATTGTGCTCATTGAAAGTGCTCTACAGAGGAGGACGCTTGTTTTTGTGTTCACATCCAGGGTCCCATTGTGTGACTTCTCGAAGCCTTTTCAAAACATGTGTCCGTTAATCAAAGGCAAATAGTCTAGTATTTCTGGTTCGCCCGGTTTTACTGTTAGCGTAAATTAAACTAAACTGTCGTAATATGGGCTTGACTGAAGAACAAATGCATTACAGGACATTACTCATAATCATGGTTATATATTCACCAACATTTTAGTTCAAACTGACTTTTTCAGTTAAACAACTCCCATACACTTGAAAGCTACTTGGTAAAAGCCATTTGAATATTTGATGTACTTCTCTGCCTAATAACGAGCATTAGATGGTTGCAGAGAGGAATGGCTGCACTTTCATGCATTAAGAAAGGATATGCAGTAGATTTGAGAGAAAGGAGGGAAATGAGGCAGGACTGAACGATTTTTCTGGAAATCTAAATTGCAATTTTCAACGATTAGGATTTTATTTCGAGTTTCTTCTTCAATAAGCATTGAGATGTTTTTTCTCCAGGGTTTCAGTTTTTTATGTTCTTGAAAGCTTGCTGCATCAATAGAAATAATCCTAACACTTGTCTGCAGTACATTGTTGCAGAACTTTACTGTAACCTTTGTGTGAAAACTTTTTGCATACTGCAGCCATTCTAACCCAAAGAGCTGATGTGTCTTACACTGTCTTAAATGCAATCTGACCAAATATGAGGACTTCTGCGATTTATGAAATTGCATCTGGTTAAATGGTGGTTATATTGCAAATGTAACTAATATCCAGCCCTACAATGGGTGTGGTTTACTTTATATGTGATTTACAAAATACAGTTCATATACTGAAAATGTCTCCCTAAAGTTTGAAAGTTTCTTTTTAGCTTTAAAAAAACAAAACAAAACATGCAGCAGACAGCAGCAATAGCTCTATTTTTGACTTGATCTAGCAAACAGACAACTTAAAATGGTAACATTTGGCCTAGTTCACTTTCAGTGAGGTGGAGAGGGGTGAAAAAGAACAACAACAAAAAAAGCATAATGACAGCAACAAATCCCTCAAAATCTCTCCCTTCAGGGATTTACATCGAAATGCAGGTGAACACATAAGCTTTGTCTAAAAGGCAAACTCCTTTTTAAGAAAAAAAGCATCAGTTACCAGTAGCAATGGGTCTGTGATTGATTCCTTCCTGTAAGCCAAACACAGAGGCTCAGGGTCAAAGATTTGCTCTTTAGGGCATTAAACAAGAAGATTATACACAGGCATTGGCTCTGTTTTTGGCTCCATTCAGGAAAGAGATGGAGCTAAATGCAGTGTAACCAGGGCAGGAGTGTCCGTTGTTTTTATGATGGGAGAGAACAATTTGTAGAGGAAACATAACTTATCCGTAGTTTGTTCAGAAAAGCATTACAACTGAGTCCAGATGTTCTGTACCATGGAAGGTATCTTTGTGCCCATCCCTCTGGATTCAGTTTATTTTCTGTTCTGGACAGTTTATTAGAAAATGTCAAACATATCACTTTGCTTTTTTAAATCCTAACATTCCTATTATAGATTTAACTGAAAATGAAGTAAATTCTTGTTTCCAAGTGGGTTTTTAAAGTGTCTGCCTTGAAGACCATAGCCAGAAACTGATTCTACCAGAAAAAGCTCTGATATCTGAGATATATACTTTTTATTTAGTTTGTTAAAACACAAGTTACCACAACTTCACCTTTTTTTTTTTAGTCTGGTATTAAAGCAGAAGTCTTTAGGTTGGTGTTGTGACCTCAGGTGTTCAGACCTACCCTGCTGCATGTAAATATGACACCAGTTCTTTGTTCTGACAGGGTTTGGAGATAACATCCACTGGAGGACACTGGAAGATGGGAAGAAAGAGGCTGAGGCCAGGTAACTCTGCTTTCAGTTGAGCAAACATTAACCCTTGGTCTAAAAAGAGGAACACCACACCTTCATGTCAGCTGATAAACAATGACCAAGCTCACTGTGTACAAAAAGCTGTTACTCTGAGAAATGTTCATTTTCTGATTGCTTTGACAGCGGGCTACCAGTCATGGTCATCATCCACAAGAGCTGGTGTGGAGCCTGCAAAGGTAATTTACTGGAAAACATCTCCTAATAAATGAGACCTTGGTATAAATTCAAGCTCATAGAGATTCATGTAATTCATCTCAGCAGAGGCCTGAGGCCTGTAACATGAGGCAGGATTACTGTGTTTGCGAGACAAATAAGCCTCAACCCTGACTTTTTGGTACCACAAAGCTGGATTAGTTCTCAGCTAGGCTAGTCACCATGGTAACGGACTCTGAATGGTAAACCTGCTTCGGGACAGGCTAGCGATCCTGAATCCTAGAAAAAGCCCCACCCAGCAGCCAATCAGCTGTTTAGAAAACAAAACATCATCACAATAAAATAGCAGTTAAAACAAAACATTGAATAGTTTTACATTTATTCTATTTTTCCTCCTTTTTGACACAGCAGCCTTGTACTATTCTGCATTTGTTTTCTCCTGTATAATGTCCTCATAAATGCTGGCATTCACTTGTTTCTTATATAATTGTTATATGAATCTAAATTAAAAAAAAGAAAAAACATACCTATAAGAAAATAAAAATCAGAGCACTAATTGTGAGAAGATCCTTTACATGATCGCTATAAGGATATGAGCCATGCAGGTTTTCATTTGTATGGTATTGGTAAACTGCCAGGTAAAGAAAAAACACTAAGAAGAAGGCTGTAAAGTTTCTGTGAAATGGAACATTGGTCATAAAAAGGAGAGGTGAAACGGAAATGCCACAAAGTTTCATTGAAGTAGAAAATGCATTTATACATTTGTGTATATTTTGGGCTGCATTTGAGGACTTTCACACTTTAAAAGCAGAGCAGATTTTCAACTCAAACATCTGGATGACTTTCAGACTGATCACTTCTTTTATTGATATGATGCAATTGTGGCATCAGCTTCCAGCTTTATTGGAGCCCAAACGTTATGAAAAAGTCCAACTAAACAGATGAAATGATGGTTTTTCTGTAGGATTTTTATCTCCTAAGTCCTTTTCACTCCCGAGGGGATCGTAATTAAGTATACAGTGATTGGGTAACTGGCAGCTTTAAATGTCACTGATGTTTAAGTTGCGTATTTATGTCGTCTGCAATCTTTTGGTAGTCATTTGAAATCTCATTCATGCTGCCACTGTGTTTGACTTTTCATTGATACTATTTTCTCTGTATTTCTGTAAGAGGAGTTTTTGTTCCTCACTGGAAAAATATGGCGATCTCGCTTCTGCGCTCATGGTTGTGATTGGTCTTGAACCCGCTCCTTTATATGTGCAGGATCACAGATTCATGATCAGTTCATGCTGGGTTGAGTTAGTGAGTCGTGGTACAGCTGATCCTGATTGGCAAGGTGGATTGGTTAAACTGGATAGGCTGGAAGTAATCCTGCTACGCTGAGCTCAGGATGGTAGCTTCTGAAGTCGGGCAATAATGCAGCAGGGAATTAATGAACTGGCTATAAAGAGGAATATATGAGGTCTTTTTTTGTTTTTATGTTGATCTCTCAAGTTTAGCAAGACCAGGAAAGAGGCAGTTTTAAGTTATCATTTATTGAATAATCATCTGTTGATTCACAATCTGTTTGTTAGATCCTCATGCATATAACATGGGAAAACATTTTCTCTAAATATTGCTGCTTTAGTAGAACAAGACCTTAAAAGGTGCTTTCTCAGAGTTCTGAACCTGAGGGACTTTCAACCTGTGGGATACATCTACAAAGATTTGTTAGCAGCTGAAGGTCCTTTAATTGTCTCAGCTCAGGAAGGAGATGTAACCAAACATATAAGCTAAAACTGCACAGTTTATGTAAGAAATATTTTTATTAGTGGCTCTATTTCTGGAAAAGGAAAAGCTTAACACAGCTGGTAATACTTTCAAAGGGAGACAGGAAGTGTAGAGTTGATGGCAACCACAGCTTTCATTGGTACTCTGCCAGAGGTACTTTCTGAAATAAAATAAAATAAAAAAACACAGAGGGGATGGTTGGGAATACTTTCTCTGCTCGGAGTGCACCATTAATGTCAATATTTGCTTCATCAGTGAATCCATTCAGGAAAAGTAGACAGCCGAAACACAGAAACCTTACCAGGAACACTTTCTGAGGAGCACAGAAATGACAGCAGCTTCAGCTCATTCACTGACTTTGTTCAGAAGAGCACAACACAGGAACACACATGTTGGCAAAAAAAATATGTAACCCTTATTATATTTAGGGATTCATTCAGGGTTAATAAAAAATAAATAAAAATTGAAATGGAAGCAAAAGCCTAAAAAGAAACAGGATGTTTGGAAAATGCCAGATTAGAATGATCTGAAAGGTTAAGTATTGGAAATTTTTTCTAAATGTGGTATAACACGTTTTAGGGCTTCAATTGAGAACTTTCAAATATTTTAACGAAATAACTTTTTTCTTTAACACCTCTGTTGTATTTTCAGCTCTAAAGCCCAAATTTGCTGAATCCAAGGAGATCTCTGAACTGGCACACAACTTTATAATGGTGAACCTGGAGGTAAGGAGCTGCTGCACTATCTCTCAATATGTTAGACCTCCATCTTTTATTATTATTTTAGTCTCACCTAGTCAGAATTGTCTCACAATTTCCTCCACTAACCAGTGCTCAAACTCCATGTATTCAGTCTGCAAATGTTTATTGTATTTACACAGGATGAAGAGGAGCCAAAGGATGAAGCCTTCAGCCCAGATGGTGGCTACATTCCTCGGATTCTCTTCCTCGGTACGAAAAGCCCGCTGACTGGGGCGGCCCACTGGATTCCTGTGGGGGGGTGGCTGTAGTTATCATCAGGTTTAGAAGCGAAGATATTTCAAACATGTTCTGACAACAGCACATAGATATTCTCTATAGTACCTGATGATACTGATAACTGGAGCTGAGATTCGGTAAACACTGCAGGCCCCAATAATGTTGATGTTCCAACAATGTTTGCAGTCAGTGGTCGGATGTCTGTCTGAATATTTCAGGAAATATTTGCAAAGATCGTTTATTTTTTTAACAGCTGAGCCAGACGAGAAATAAAACTGTTATGAAAACAGATTTCATCTCTACTAACTGTTCAGTAAGGGGGGAAAAAACCCTTAGTTATAATCAGTGATCCATTATATCTGTTGACCAGAATCTATTCTATTTGAACAACCTTATGGTTTTTAGGTCATAAGCTAGCCTCAAATGAGATTTTGCTCCTTCTAGTTTAAGTTTTAACCAGCGAAGCTGGATCAGCTTCTGACCTCCTGTTGATTATCGCTTTGTTTGCTCCAATGGCTAATATTTGTAGCAAGTAAATGGCAACTGTTATACAAGAAGTTTAGAGCCAGTTGTGGTCCATAACGATTGGTTCTTGATGCTCTCTGCCTCATATTTTCCTAATACTGAGGAGGTTATATATTTGAAGCGAACTGAGCTTAAAATGCCAGCTGAAGGATTCTACCTACTGCTTACTTGCAGGCCAGTTTTTTTTTAATACTTAAGGTGAAATATTTATATATTCAAATCTTCTTGCCTAATTATGAATTAAGTTAGTTTTTAGAGCAAATGGCCCATTTTTAGAGCTACTAAACTCCTTGTAATAATTACTGAGTTCACTATCATTTGAGTAATTGTTTCAACCTGGTATTTAAGAAACCTTTATACATTTGGTTTTTCTTCTAATTTAAGCTATTATATCTAAAATCAAAGTGGTCTATTTTTTTTTTTTCCTTACAATGTCTTTAAGACATTTTTAAGGTAGTAAAGGTGTTTTTTTCTCTTTCAAATTGCACTAGTACATTTTTATTCTTTTATTTAAATTATTTTGGAAATTTAATTGCCATTTTATTATTATATTGTAGCTATAGTTTCCGTAACTGTTTAGTAGCTTAGTTGTTTTCTTTGCTAAGTGAATGCAACACTCTGGATGAGTCAGAATAGTTTTTTTTGTATTGTTTTGTTTTCTTATATCTGTGAATGAAGAAAGCTCATGGTTTGGTTTCAGTTTTTTATCATCTATTTGATGTTTAAAGAAGAGTTAAGGATTAACTTGGATCAAGCAATGAAAATAGAGCAGTCTGTGAAATGGCTGAACTTGCAAGCTTGTGTTTATATTCCAGGTTAGAATAAAGAAAGTTTTCTCTGTGACTTTTCTTCTGCTCCCAGATCCCAGCGGCAAAGTTCATCCAGAAATCACCAACAGAAACGGGAATCCCAATTACAAGTACTTTTACAGCACAGCAGAACAAGGTAACACTCCAGATTTAACAGCTTCTCTGTGGTGCAAACATATTCAGTAAATGTATTTTCTATGTTTCAAGCAATCAAAATTTATTTAAACTTTAAAAATGTTGATCAGTGGGTCTGTAGGGTTTCTTTGTGGTTTTCTCTGCATTTTAGGAGCTTTATTTTCCACTCTTTTCTCTGTAATCCTTCTAGCGGAACCACTCAGATTATTCTGTAATATTGGCTTCAAATAGCTTGAAAATTAGAGGTAAAAAAATAATGCAATGGTTGAATAGAATTTATTGGAGGAAACATTAAACTCATCCAGGGACATGAGAGATGTAATTAACCATTTGCTCTGTACCTTAAATAGCTTTAAACTTATTATATCTGGTCTCATTGGAACCAAAAACACCAGAAGCTCAAAGGGGGAACAGGAAGAAAAAGCTTGAAGCCTCCTGTTTGTAGTTTTATAAATGTTACATGGAGAATACTGCATACATGTTTGAGCAGATGAGACTAAGGTTTAACTTTTTGCTGTAGTGCTACAGTCTTAGCTTATGTACCTGAATTATTTGGCTCACTAGCATGCAGTCAAGCTCTACAGAGCTCTGCTAACGAGCTAGTATTTGAGTATTGGAGACCACCCGTTCAGAAGCAGAATGAAACCTACCTAAGACTGCATTTTACACTGAAACAGGTTGGTGGCAGCATCATGGTGTGGGATACTAGTTTTCTCCTTTAGCAGAGCTGGTCGAAGTTGATGATGGAGTTCAACACAGGAAACCCCATTCAAAGTGTGGACCCAAATCTGATTTAGAATATTTAGTTAAACCGTACAATTTATCTACAGATGTTCTACATCCAATCAGGATGAGCAGGTTGGATTTTCCAGCTGATTAAAGCTGGTTGATACAGTGGGGCAAAAAAGTATTTAGTCAGCCACCAATAGTGCAAGTTCTCCCACTTAAAAAGATGAGAGAGGCCGGTAATTTTCATCATAGATATACCTCAACTATGAGAGACAAAATGAGAAAAAAAAATCCAGAAAATCACATTGTCTGATATATTTGTGTGAAACTGCTTCCGGTTGATTGCAAAGCCGTATGTTCAGAAAAAGCTAGAGAATGGGGGGGGGGGAATGCCAATTTCAACAAAAGTGGCTGGAAAACGAGGAATTCGAGACATGGCTGCAGCCTGTCGACGGGTACCTGTTGGTGGCAATTAAATTATTAAATTAGAGTTAAGTTAGAGTTATTCATTCCTGTATAAACCCTGTAAAATGATTTCAGTCAAATTTGGCCTTTTAGAAAACAGACCGTTATATCAAGCCGTTTGAAGAGCTTTCTTTGCTGATCTGTTTTCTTCCTTTGGCTCCTCTCTGTTTCTCAGTGCTGTCTGGTATGAAGGAGGCACAGGAGAAGTTGACCGGTGATGCCTTTAAACAAGGCCACACAGGAGACGAGCTGTGAGGAGTGGAAATAAAGAGGAGAGAGGGGGGCTCCATCAACGCTGCAAGGGCTACACTTCCTCTACATGAGCTGCTGAGATCCTTCCATCAAGTCCCTTCTAATATTTATACATCCAACGGTAGAAAGTAGGTTTAGTCTCAGATGATTTTTAAACCCACGGGTGCATGAGTGTTCCTTTCCGTCCTGCATGGTTTTCCCAGCTCTGCAATCGTATTTCTTTTTTAATCATGAATGTTTCTAAGTTACTCTTTACTAAATGTCAAAGCATTTTACTGTATTTTCTGTCAGTAGAGGATATAAGCGACTCTAGTTCGTCTTGTTAACGTTCATTTATTGTTAGATTCCAGCTGTGAATACTGTTTAATGCATTGAATTTTTGTTTTTTGTTTCTTTGACATATAAGGTACAGGTACAGAAACGGACAAATTAGCCATGTTATTTATGCTAATGAAGAAATCAGCATTTGATCTGTAAATTAGTCATTATTTGAAAGTAAGGCCTAGATTCATGGGGTAATTTAACATTTTTCCTAAAGAGAGAAAATCTCAGGAAAACTGAAAGTTTTTTTAAACTGGAAGTAAAACAGTTTAATTCGGTCAAATCTGATTTAAGAGATCAAGCAGTTTCGTTGGGATTTTTAAATCATTGTTTCAATTCTGTGTTAGAAACATTTGGTGTTTTGGAAAACATGGTGGATGGCCCTGGAGGCTCGAGCTCTGGGCCCTGGAGGCTCGAGCTCTGGGCCCTCAGGTGTAGGTGGTCTGCAGGTTTTAGACACGTTCCTGTTGCAGCACTACTGGGTTAATAAACAGAACTGGTTTTAGGTTCTGATCCAATCCAAGTATCGCAATTCAAATCTGACTTCTCCGTTTTTTGTAGGCCAAATATTTTTTTTTTTCCGTCTGAAATTGGAAAGTTTATCTGCAGAGAAAATGCTTCCGACTGGATGTTACTGTATGCAGATTATTAATGTAATATTAACTAACATACACTGCAAAGCTTTTAGGTTTAAAGTTTGTTTTAAATACTAAAGTATATGAATACAGTTTGTTTTAGTAGTGCATTTTGTGCCAATACTTTAAGTTGTATAATATTCACCTGATGAATGATCCTTTATTTTGCCTGATATTCTATTTTTTTTTTGGAGCATCATGAGCTAAAATATCAATTCGTTGAGCCTGGATTGTGAACCATTTTTAAAAGTGGAGATCCAATCTCTAAATTGGGTCAACTAGACATCTATAGAACTGTGAAAAGCAGAGACATGTTTAAAAACATGACCGTCTCCTCACCAGGACTGAAAAAAACAAAAGGCTGCATTAAATTGAGAGAATTTGTTTAGTTTCCCTGTTAAAGATGCTTTTGATCCACTCCTGACATTTAAAAACTACCAGGGAAAAAACAGAAAAGACTGTTAAGCCAAAGATGAGCTGCATTTTAATGGAAATGAAGTGCTAACTATTATTTGTTGGAAGAAGCTTGTCTCTTTCTGGTTCTTCAAGTCAAATATTTTAACAGCTTCAGTGACGTGCTTCCAGAGATGATCTACTGTAATTTACCAGCCCATTCGCCATGTACATACAGACATTAAACCCAGTTTTTTAATTTCTTTGAATCCTATATAATCCTGCCGTGTACAAGCTTTGCCGTTTTGTTTCTGATGCATGTGAGGGAAAAATCAAGTCTTTTTTTACTCTTAAAAGGAAACAAAAGCCGACTTCATGTCTTGATGTATTTTATACACGTGCCAAATAAAGGTTTGTTGTACAGAGTCATTTTGAGGCTGGTGTATTAAAGACAATTGAAACCATTACAATATGTCACTTTTTTATTGAAATGCAACAACAGTGATCCCTTATGGTTGATGGCCTACATGGCTATGGACAATCCTAGATCTATAAGCCTCTTCATTATAACCACAACTTTGTGGGTTTTTTATAAGACAATAATTCACATGAAAAGTTCAAAACGAATCTAAATATAACCATTAGACTAAAACACAGTAAAATCATGAGGAAGGTCCGTCATCGACATGGCAACAGCCATTTAAACAGAAAATGCTCAACAGATAGGAGCCGAGAAATGATCCCAAGTCATCTGCTACTGGATGCGACTACTAGAAAGATGGAAGTGAATCTATATAATTATTCTAATTACACAATGCTGCTGTAAAATCAGCAACATTCTTATATATTTAAAAAAAATTCTATAAAAAGATGTGCCGCACATTTGTTTATCCAAATATAAACAACTAGAAAATAGATTCGGAGTATGAAACAGGGAATTTAAGGTTAGGAAGGTGCAATTTGTAGCTGCTGTGATGAACGTCTCAGTTAAGGGGGGGGCTGTCCAAGAACTTTATGCCACATCTGGACTCGATACTCAACCTTGTGCACACTGGAGGCAGGTCAAGTGTCCGAAAATGGATTCCTGATAACTTAACACGTTAAATAATTTGTCTATGTCAACACGCCAGCCTGCCTGTTTGTCCAGTCGGCTTCAGAGAGGTGAGGTGGGAGAGGAGCGTGTGGGGGGGTGGGGGCAGCAGAAAACCTAAAGTCTCCCCTGCTTGGCGTCTCCGATAGCCCCCCACACGTCAAAGACAAACTCGTCAGGGAAGGCGAAGTCTCCGAGGGTCTCGTCCAGAGCCATGGCGAACTCGTCTGGGTTCTTCTTGTCCCGGCCGACTTCTACCATTGTAGCGGCTAGAGAGAAAAGGAAAGAAATAACAGTTGTTCTCTTCTGACTAATGGACTGATAATATCAGCAAAACGATTCTGTATCGTTAAACATTCTCTCCTATTGGGTTTGCTGCCTTCACAATGCTGTGACATATATATTTTTAAATACATATACACACATCACCATTTAAACTTTCTTTTTTGAAATGACCATTATTTGATTTTATCAGGTAGTCGCTAGTGGTCAGTCGATGGATTTCATGCATCCTCTCCTTCCTGTAGCAGAGATGAATTAGGGAAGTCTATAACTGTCTTGCCCAAGTAGCAGCTCAGGATAATATTTGGATCCAACATGTTTCTCTTCTCTACCACAACAAAAGCATTTGAACACAATATGCTGGTAATTTCCACTTTATGTGTGGTAAGGATCATGTTTACCAGACCACATGAAGGCAGCATACGTTTCCACCCTCAGCTCCTACATGAGCTTTGAAGTCTGGGTGAACAAGATCCTGCAGGTAATAGGCTAAAATGAGCTTCCTCTGTAGGGTGGCTGAAGAGCTCTGGAGTAGAGCTTTTGCTTCTCCACATCATCAGCAAAGCCTCCTTAGTTCTTCTCCTTTGGAGGTTTTCAAGGTTCATCCCACTGGAAGGAAACCTAGGAAAGATCCGGGACCTGCTGGAGGGACTAAAAATCCTGTCTGACCGGAGAACAGCTTGGGATTCCCAGTAAGCTGGAGGAGACGGGCGGACAGATGAGATTTCTGTTAATGTTCATGACCAACTGAACATAAAACAAATGCAAGAAAATTACTTAAAATCACTAAAAACAAAGAAAGTTTTGTTTTTGAAGAGACCTATCAACCTTCAGAGAGGCGTATGTCCTTTCCATCATGTAGAATCAAAGACTTTGTCCAAAGATCCGCCCTAATCCCTATATAGGGCACTATACACTGGTTAAGCCATATTACATGAGGGGACTCAAAATTTCCCATAATGCACCTTGAAAAATAGTGATCATCCATGGTCACTAGATGAGCAGATATATCCTAGAACGCTTTGAAAGAGCTCTCCTTGCAAAGCACCATGGGATTTGTTGTGTGCCAAGAAAGAACAAAGATGGCGCAGGCACTGTGTGTTGAGGCGGAGTCACGTGACCATCGGGGAGCGAAAAGCAGTGATCATCTGTCCACGGGTCAGTTAACTCAGTTCAATATAAAGTCCCGCTCTAAATGCTGATTGGGGGGTGAGGGCGGACGTTCGGATGCAGCCAGAGCCTGGTATGGACTCCTTTTTATGACATCACTGCATTCGTTCTAATATCATGAACTGCATCCATTGATGTTAATAAACTTACCGAGCTCGGTGTCTCTGATCCCCATGTAGCTCTCCAGGAGGTCATCTACTTTCTTTATTGCTTTCTCATCAAACTCTGTCGGCTGCAAAACAAAAGGTTCCGAATCTTTGGTCAAGTTTTTTTAAACACAAAAGTAAACTCAAGCTATTGCTTTTTTTATGTTTATGTTTATGAAACTCCTATTTATGAAAGAGACCAGCTAAAAGTAAAAGCTTTCATAGCTAAAATACCATTCGATAAATGTTGTTTTTTTCAATTCTTCGTATAAATCAAAAAAAGAAAAATCACATACAACTAAATCTCACTTGAACTTTGGTCAAAATTAGGGTATTCTTCTTTCTTTCAAACATGTTATATTACCAGGAGTCCTGGCTTTTTAAAGACATGTAAAAAGCATTAAAATAAAGGTAATCTATTGCGGTAGCATAGTCTCACACTGCAATATGAAAAAAGGAAATACTCAGAAATAAGCTTTAACCAGCTATCTCGCGTTTGCCATCATCAACTCTTGGAAACATCAGGAAAAAGCATTAAATAAAAGTTAAATGGCTGGTGAATTTTTAAATATTACATGTAATTTTTAGGGTATTTTTTCCCTATTGAATACACATATCTAATTCTTACTGAATTTTCAGACTAGGATTATGCTGCTGCAATAAAATGATTTATTTCAAGGCTTTTCACACAGTTTTACCCAAATGCTTCTGGAGAGATGGAAACCTACATTTACAAGGAGATTCATTTTATTCTCATCAACCAAAGAAACTTTCCTGTTAGAAATTTTGGTTGCAGTTTCTACTCTATGTCATGCTTTGGAAAATCCTGTTATGTTATGTTAAACGAAAGAGGATTAAAATTACATTGTGAAGCACATATTTCACTGACAGAGATGATGTGGTGTTGAAAGTCAGTGTGACAGTCATCAGAGCGGCTAATCATTGGACTCAGGTTGAATAATTCAATGAGGCATTCACACTACAGCTCAGCTGTCATTAACTGACTGACAAAACTTTAATTATTCAGTGAATCACGCTGAATCATCCAATTACTGTGTTAGTGGTTATATAAGGATAAAATAAACAGAGAGAATCCTACCTCATCCTCCACTGTAGCTGGACCTTTGGAGCGAAGTCTCAAGGTGCTCCTTCCTGTGCCAATCTTATTTTCGCCACCCGGCTTGCCGCCCTTTGACCGCGGCTCAAGCATTTCTGTGAAAGGCATTACAGGAAAAACAAAACTGTATAATGCAAACTGCTTTCTTTGTCTGTGGCAACTATGCAAGTCATTGAATGCTAAACATCTTGTCACAATATTATCCTGATGTCTGTATTTATAAATCCCCTGAGAACAAAGCTGATGTTTTCTTGTTTCTGGTTTAGTGGTCCTTAAAATCCTATTTCTAGCCTAAAATACATAATCATATCTTTGAGGAATCCTTTCTATGACAAAAAAAAAAAAAGGTCATCTAAAATCCCTGCAATTAACAAATTACTTCACAAGGATATATTAGTATTTTTAAAATCTATTAAAATGCAATCCAGATTAAATTAGATACTGTTCTTGAAATATTTGAAGCAAATACAAAAAAAAAATAGTCCATCTAAATCTCTGTCAGCACATTTATATTTTTATATATATATATATATATATATATATATATATATATATATATATATATA
>NW_015150998.1:165930-172133 GCF_000732505.1 Cyprinodon variegatus | reverse complement strand
TATATATATATATATATATATATATATATATATATATATATATATATATAAATGTCATTAGTTTGTTTTTTATGTTATTCAAGTTGAAAACACATAAAATTGTACTTTTTCCCTCACCGATTTGTTGCAACATAACTTAACATCTAAGGGTTAAGATATGGATTTATGTGATGCTTAAATATTACCTAATAAAAGTTTCAAGGAAAGTTAAACCAAATATCAAAAGGATTTCAGTGGAAGGTCTCCGACTTTAAAAAATCTTTGAAAATACCTGCAGATTACATCTATAGGAGAACTACAACGATACTTAAAACTACAAAAAGTAAGAGAGAAATACTTTTTTTAAACAGGCTCCTCTCTCTTTGAATGAATTCTGTTCCAAACTCACCAAATGCCTTCATGGGCTCGACCAGTTTGAGGGTGAAGGTCTTGTCTTTGGGAAGGTCTTTGAGCATCCGGGCGACCTCGTAATGCCGCGTCCCGACAATGTTGCGTCCGTTAATGCACTCTATGTGATCGCCCACACAGATCACCTTCACCTGGTCTGCTACGCTCCCTTCTCTGATTCTCTGCCATGCAGACAAAAGAACAGGAAGTAGAGAGATTAGGAATGAATGTGACTAAAAATGCTGGATTTTAGCTATCAAAACAAGGCCAAAATCAAATCTAAAGGTTTGATCAACTATGTACAAACCCCTATAGGTTTGGATAAATATAAGTATATGACAATGGTTCTCATCGGAAATTAGCAAACTCTGGAAGCTTGTTGCTATTTGCCAAGCTGGTCGTCTTCTTTTTTAAGTGTGAAATGTAGTGTAGTGTTTTCAATCTAATCCATAAAAGAAAAAAATCAAACAGGTTCAACACTTTATTATCAGATCAAAATGAGGAATAAATAAATGCATATGAGGTATTTGAGCAAACTTTGTGTGAAATTAGTTTTAAACAGAAAAGTAGAAAATCCTTTCTCATATAGACTTTCCAAAGAGAATCCAAATAGCACAGTTTCCTTTTAAGACTTTTAAAGAATCCAACATGCTCACATATTTTACTGTTTTTCATATACAAGTGATGAAGATAAAATGAAAAGTCCAGACAACAGAAGCAGATTTACAACATGGCATCTGTTCTGAGATAAATGGAGAACAAGGTTGCAGCGAGGAATTTCAGGTCATCTTCTGGTTTGCACAGAGTAATAAATGGCTTTCAGAGCAGCCAGGGAAACAGGGATAAATTAGAGGCAGGAGGAATGCCGCCTTTACTAACAAACGATGACCTACTGGTCACTTTATCAAGGCTAAACATTTCTACAGGTCTGACACAAAGCTGTTGACCGGTGGAAATCAGAGGCAGACAGTAAAAGCCAGTAAATGTGGACTTTCTTTAAAGCTAGGAGCAAAGTCTCATCATTTAAAGGTGATAAAATAACTTCTAGCCCCATCAGCTACACTACTGTAATACTATACAATTTTTTTACAGCTTTTATTTCTTGAGGGTGCAAAATAAGTGTTTTTTTATGTATAAAATATGAATACTTATTCAAAGAAAAAAGGGCTCCTAGGGTTGTTAAGGTTTCAGACCCATGAATTTAACCCATCTTTTGGAAATAAATACAAACGTCATGGTTAGAGGCTCATGGAACAAGAAACCAATATATGATTTTAACAGCTGCAAATGTCATATATAGTTCTCTAGTTACAACACAGTGACAACGAAAACTCCCAGTCCTCCAAGTCTTCCTGTTACAGCATCGGGACATCAGGATGCAGTGTAGCAGAAGCAGCACACGATGGCACATGTGAGCAGGTTGATCTGACAGGATGAAATGACTGAAGGCATTTTAAATCATTACACAAGGTGACATGCCACTATTCATCATGACTCTTGTCATACCTAGGAGTTTGAAAAGCTAGTGTAACTAGGGAGTCCCAGAAGGCCAAAACCAGTTAGTCCAGACCAGCAATGTTGTTTTTATCAAATGAGATATGAGCTCAGCTGTAGATTACATTAGTAAAAATATTTGAGATAAGTATAAAATAAAACAGTAATGTCATATTGGATTAAAGAAAAACAGATGTTGTGATTGTTACACGTAGGATTGTTTGTTAATTTTTAGGAACACCGTAACATACTTGATACTAATGAAAAAGCTCATTTATTTTGTGTTAAGACTGGTGATGTTAATACTTAATGTTAAAGGTGTAAACATTACTTGTTTGTCATGATAAAGATTCTGCTGTTTTGATTTTGGAGAGGCAGGAAAAGGCTCTTAATTTCAATCAAAATGAAAACTGTTTAAAGCTACCAGAAGAGAAAAACAACATTGATAAAATGACTATTCCCTTCTCAATTAGAAACCCTGTAAACAAATGAATAAATAAAAACTAACTGGGTAACTTTTTAGACCATTTAAAAAAAAAATAATTGTATAACTCTTTCAAAATGAGAAATATGCAGCGTCCCTGTATGAATGTGTGTTAACGATGACGCCAATGACCTGATCGTTAGAAAATCTTGTTCCATATTAGGTTGTGATGAATTCAGATACTTCTACATTTTTTTTTTGTGAAATGATGAGACAGTGTTTATTTGCAGAACTTTCTTCTGTTGCATCACTAGAAAATAAAGAACACAACTAAAACCTAAACTTAATTCAACTTATTGATATCATTTAATTATTTGACAGGACAAATTAGATCCCATCCAATCTGCAACCCTGCAGAACGTTGTTGGGACCCAGTAGAGCAGCGCTGCCCCCGGTCCAGTCCTTGAGAGCAACCATTCTGCAACTTTTAGATGCATCTTATTTCTAATAAACCTAAATCAAATGAGGGGCTTATTACTGGGCATCTGCTCAGCTGAATTACATACTGATACATAGCTGTTAGTTTCAGGTGTGTTAGAGAAGAGATGCATCTAAAAGTTGCAAGATGGTGGCTCTTAAGGGCTGTACCCCTGCTCTGGAGGGTCCCAACAACACTTTGCAATATTACAGAGTCATTGGGGTCTAATATATCCTGTGAAATAACTAAATTAATTTAATGAGTTGTGTTTTATTTGGATACATCAAACCCACAGTGTTTGCAGATTTTCAGTGATGCAACGAGGAACACTTCTTCAACTAAAGACCATCTCATCATGATTTTTTTTTTATCTCTCAAGAAAAAAAGAACATAGAATTATCTAAATTCATACAGTAAGAAAATAAACTGTCAACTGCTAAATTTGGTATCATCAGGTCAGGTTTTTATTTCTCTTCTATAAAGGTAACTTTAGTAAAGTGTGCAAAATGAACAGATATTTCACTTCTTTCTTCTAAATTAATATAGGAGCATATGTGTGTATAAAACCACCACTTGCTAAGGTCATTCTAATGCAGCTACTGGAATAAGAAATAAAATGTGAGGAATAAAAATGTTTTCTTCTTACCTTTATAAAAGCAAAGCCAGCTCCATTGTCAGTAATAGTGAGGCCAAGGGCGTCTTCAGACTTGTACACTTCTACCTCCTTTTTGATCCCTCTAACGTGGGCGAAGATAAAATCCTCCAAGCCGATCTGCCCCCCCAGAAGCTTCTCCATGTCAATCTTGTGGGTGTTGAGGGTACAGAAGAGGATCTGTAAAGAGACACGTTGCAGATTCAATAGAAGCACTTTACCTTATTTTAAAATGGGCAAAAGTTTATGCAAACCTTATATTCTAAGAGCTTAAAACAATGCAGAAGCTGTAGTAGCTTTCTTTGTCACTGTGCTGGCATCTTTGGAGGGTTTTGCCTTTATTACAACAGTTATATCAGTATTTATGCACCATCCACTAATCCACATAGTCCTCAATGTGTCTGGTCTCTTTATAAAAGCTCTGCTTGTCTTATATTGCAGCTAAGAGGGAAAACGTCCTTTCCTTCAGTGCTTGAATTGTGAAAATCTGGCTTCACACCTCTGTGACTGAAATATCTTCCCAGGGTGGGAAGAGAGAAATTTGATCAGTGCAAACAAACAAGAGACAGAACTTCAGACAGAACAAGTGAAACCCCAGGAGGACGCGTCAAGAGATTGTAAATCATTTATTCTGAGCCATCTTTTCTTAAGGATCAAGTTCTAAATTTTAGTTTGACTTGTTTCTAAGCCAACTTTGGGGAAATCTGAGTCTAATAAGTCATGAACTAGATTTATCAAATGATAATTGGATCACTGGTAGAATTTATGGTCTAATTTATGGGTAAAAAGCAAAAAGAGAAAGAGTTTTTTTTTAATTTCATGGTAGAATGAGCAATGTGCACCAATCAGGCTCTGACAGCAAGGTCTGCATTTCTTGTGTACCAACAGCCGTTGCTCCTGCACACATTAGCTAGCACGGCCTTGTCCGTTGCCTTGGGCTACCAGACTATAAAGAATAGGATTAAAACAGAGGGAGGCCACTGCTGAGAAGGAATCTATAAAGGGAGTGATATAAAAAGAGGGGGAGTGCAGAAGCCTCATCCTTTCTGTGTCATCCCCTACTTGCCTCCACTTACCAGGGTATATACCAGGGTATTACCAAAGAGGCTGTGGGAGGAACAGCAGCAGACGCCTACGCTCTGCTACCAAGGCTGCAAACGGCATTAAAGTCCTTCTCTGCAAGGAGAGCTGCTCATCCCTGCTGAGCTGTGAGCCGTAGCCGCTTCATGTCACACGTTGCAGAAAAAGCCTCTGCTCTAACACTTGACTCACAAGAACAGCCACTGCGCCTCCTACGACCCACGGCACGGACCAAACACCCTGATAACTGCATGGCAGAAGGGCAAATCAGAGGGAGAGTTGTTGCAATCTGTTCAGCAGTAACCCCCCCTGAATGCTGAACACATGCAAAGAGAACATATGCAGTCAAATACATTTAAAAGAGAACCTGAAGTAGCTGATGGTGAATAAATAAATGCAGCTTGGTCGCTTACATCTCACCCCGTTTAAATTTTGTCTCTCAAATCAATTCCATGTCATACCCAGACATGTTACCATGGCAGCACTAAATGTAAACAAGTTGTACACAGAGCCACGCATACGGGCTGTCTTTTTAACAGAAAGTTTCTCTAATCTATGGTACAAAGGTGAATTTAAGCTGTGAAGGAAACAAACAAAAACCATCCTGACACTCCTTAGCATGATCATTTGCGTGTGTCAGCAGAGGCAAATCATCTGTGAGTTTGTTCTCTTTCGTTTTCTTAGTTTCAGCCACGGATTCACAATATAAGAAAGACCTGCAAAGACGATATTACAGTTAACAATCATCTACGGAGTCATGTAATTAGATCATAAAATTCTCTAATCACATCAGCTGTAGATTTCCCTCACTTCTTTCTTCCTTGTCTGCTATTACAATACTTCAAAATCTCACTTTTTTTTTTACTTTGGTGAACAATGATTAATATAAGCAACTACAAGCAGGAAACTAGAAAGCTATTACCTTAGATTACGTAACTCTGACTTCTCAGAACTGAGTTTCAAAGTAAATCTAACACCCTTAGGCACGGGTCAGTAAACTGCCTTAAGTAAAACTACAAAAAAAAACAAAGTCAAAAGTGAGTCGTTTTGCCAAAACGCTTTTATTTTCTAAAAAAGCCACAATTACAAGAGAGAAAAAGCTGATAAAGGTCGGTATGTTTTATCAGACAGTGCTCTTGATTGTTAAAAACACACTATGAATTTCTGGGAACATATTGTGAGAACAACCAGAGCGTTTTAACCCAAGATCGACCAGCATATATCCTGCAGAAACTCTTTCTGGGACAAAATAGTAGTGGCTCCTCAGACAAACAGACAGATACACATCAAATCACTGGAACAGCACTGGAGAGGGACAAACGTTGCTAAGGTAACACTGAAGTAAAGTCATTTAACTTGTTTTATTCACCTTTGACTCAACTATCACACGCGTAGCACAGGGGTCTGCAACCTGTGGCTCCAGGGCCGCAAGTGGCTCTTTGTAACCTCTTAATAGTGGCCTAAAGTGATATAAAGAACCAAATAGTGTATAATAACATATACCAGTCTTGGAAACTTTGGAGACCCTGCCTCTCGCCCATTGACTGCTGGAGATGGGCACCAGCACCCCTCCCGACCCCACTCAGGACAAGCGTGTAAGAAAATGGATGGATGGATGGATGGATGGATGGATGGATGGATGGATGGATGGATGGATGGATGGATGGATGGATGGATGGATGGATGGA
>NW_015150998.1:149100-165920 GCF_000732505.1 Cyprinodon variegatus | reverse complement strand
ATGGATGGATAGAAACTTTAGAGGGCTTTGGAACAAGAGTTGGTTGAATTTCCTCTACAGAATGACATGAAATAACAAAACGTTATCTGGTATTATTTATATATACTTTTCTTGTTTTTATTTGGGTTTTTTTTGTTTTTTTTACAACAAATAATATCCGACAGAAGGAAATCCATGCTTCATCTTTATGAAACATTCTTTCTAAAGGTACAAATAAACTGTTGGTTGTTAAAAATTTGAACAGATTTCTAAATGCAGATATTTTAGAAAAATAACAAGCTGTTTTTTTTTTTATTAAAGGTTATATATTATTTGTTGATTGAAACGACTTTGACTCAGTCAGACTCAGGGCAAAAAGGCCATTTGATTTTAAAGGTTGGAAACCCCAGACCTAGCAGATTCAGATTTTAAGCTTTCATTTAACAAAGAGAGGAGGGAAACTTTCAGTAAGAATTAATTTTGAAAGAAGTAATTTTTTGTTATTCTACACTTCTCAATCTAACAAAAAAAATCGATACTGGCAAAATAAAAATAAAGTATTTTTGATAGTTGTACAGTTTATTGCATCTTTCTAAAAATCTTTTTTTATTTGCAATAAGCTGCCTGAGGTTGGAAGGCCCATTACCATCACCCTAATCTTTACCTCTCACATTATCTATTAAAATAAAGTTGCTGTTCTGGCTGAGGCATTTTAAAATATTACCTAACTTCCAGTCAAAAGAAATTCAATAAAGCCTAAATCTTCCAGGTGTACGAATAATTGGCTAAATGAACATGGTGCTGTTGCTTCGGACTCTACATTTACAAATTTCAGAAAACAAACTAAAGCATATCTGATTTGCAAATAGTTTATAGAAAATTGTACCCTATATTTGATTTCCAAATACAGAAGCTAATTGGTTAATTAAATCAAATTGAACAAATACTTAATACTAAATTTAGATTTTTTTTTTTTTTTTTATGAGAAAAAAAAGAAGGAATAAAGAAATTCAAATCGGGGTTATATGTGCATTTAAACCCAAGTTATAGTCTTGATAACAGCAATCCACACTTCTAAGAAGGGCCAGCTAAATCCCAGCACTAAGTGAGCTGAAATAAGAAGAACAGACATAATGATCTCTTCTTTTCTGTTCCCTTAAGTGCAGAAAATAGAAAAAAAGTAATTTGTGAACAAATGTTGCAAGAGTGATATAACATGTACAATCAGAGAAACTCTCTCCTTCTAATCTCTGCCCACACACGTCCTTTTGGATCACGTTTCCTACCGCTGAAGACGGGTAAAACTAGATAAACAAACCGCCTACTTTCTCCTCCCTCTTAAATATACTCTGCACTTAAACTAACCTCAATCTTAAGAAACCTGTTTCTTGGGCAGCTGAAATAGAATGAATGAGAACCAGAAGGATCAACAGGAAGTCTGAGCTATTAGCAGGAAATATTACTAACAGGAGGTAAAGTTCAATACTTCTAGCAATTTGAGATTTAATCACACCATTTATAGACACATCATCCTCTTTCTAAGACCTCCAATTACTCTGTTCACTCTTGGTTGGACAAACTGGAAACGCCACACAGCATTATTGCTTCCCTATAGCTTTTCTGCCTGTTTTTAGGGAGACTTTTGAAACAAGGGTTAAAAACAGAGATGAATGTTGAACTCATAGAGCGGTTAAGTGCTTATTAGAGAGAATAAATGATAAATGGTTTATGAATGCCGGATGCTTTTTGCATTTTTACAAAATAATGTGATCCATTCCTAACCACATTATTCCTCTTGTCAAATAGCTGCAAATCAAAACGATTATTTTCTGTCCCAAAAACAATGACTGCTCTCAGTCAGACACTGTATGGCCATGCAGGTAAAAGCTTGCATGAATACCTTTAGAAATTAATTAAATGCAAAATCAACACTCATAAACAAGCCAACTAAGATTGTTGCGCAGACTTGGCCTCTCTTCTCCTGATGTTACATAAAAAATAATAAACTTTTTCGAAATTTTAAGACCTACTTTTATGCATGCAATACAGTAATATAGCGCTACACCTAATCAGAAATTATCGTTGACAAGTTGTAAACACCAATTATCACCCCTTGTCAATTTAGAAGAAAGATAAAAGAATAAAGCTAAATAAGTAACAACTCTTTCAAACTTCTGTGTTAAGCATGTTGGTGCCATAGCCTCATAGCGCCATGCTATAAGGCTATTTTCGGTCAGTTATACTGGTGATTTAAACAAAGTAAGCAGAAAAATAAATGGGGAACCGCTCCAAATTCTCAAACTTTAAAGGTATTGTGGAGGATTTTCTTGAATTTTTTAAAAGAGCTGTCCTCTCCACTAAAAAAAAAAAACCGTGTGAGAGTGTGCACAAGCCCAGTTCTCCTCGTGCATGCTCTGTTTAAAAGTTGCTGTTCTCATAGCTCATACAAGCTTACTGTGTCCGAACGTCCGCCCTAAATCCATCAATCACTCTGTAGAGCCAGTATTATATAGTGGACTTTATAGCAAACTCAGTTTACTGACCATTCCGACAGATGATCACTGCTTCTTGCTCTGTTGGTCACTTAACCCCTCCTCTACTGCACGGTGCCTGCGCCATCTCTGTTATTAGTTAGCCTGTGACAGCAAATCCCATAATGCTTTGCGAGCAGAGTTCTCAGGGCCAAGCATTCTGGGATACATCTGCCTCTTCTGAGGCATTTCTTTTCTTCGCATGCACTTCATAGACACTTTTTCTCCTATGACACTCGGCCATTTTCAAAGTGCCGCAGGGAGAAAGTGAGCTTCAATGACTGTCTAAAACCGCAGCTCACCACAGATATACAAAGTGTGCATGCTCAGAAAAAGATAGCTAATGGGACGAGCACGTATGACGGCCTTACGTAAACATATCACCAGAATGTTTGACAATTAGGAGGACCACTTATTTTCATGATCCACCTGGAATTAAAAGATTGCCCTCTATACCTTTACCACTGATATTTAGAAAGAGCAGCAGGTGTCCAAACAACGATCACAGAGACATGACAGAACTGGTTGTGAATTGCATGAAGAAGACTAACACCAAGCTTCAGGAATTATTTTTGCCCAACATTAACCCAACTAGAACTGGCCAATAGTTATATAGAATGTGGGTCTTTTCCAGGACACCATACAATAATTAATTCTACAGGTTATCCTAAAAATAAAAGGTCAAAGATGCTAGAGGTTAGCAGAGGGATAAAAAAAAAAAAAAAAAGAAGAAGAAGCGACTTGTTAAGGGAGATCAAAACCATCATTAGTGGTGGTTTAAGTAAAGTTCATGCATGCATCTCAGGAAATATCTGCGATGAATTTGCTAATGTTTCAAATTTAAATATTGAGGCTCTACAGTCGAGTCTGAAATCATTAATACCACCTTAAGGAATAATGCTTAATTTGAAAAAAAGAGACTCTCGTCGGAAATATAATTTGTTTCATGGAAGCAAAGAAACTACATACATTATGATCTATGTTTTTATTTAATAAATGTAACAGCAGTTTATATTTTTTTATACCATTCTAAATAACATTTGTATTGATATTACAGCAACAAACCCCTTTTATGACTACCGTACTAACCAACCTTAGGAAGAATTCATTTAAATTTTGTCATGAGTTTTAGGTTCAGGTAATATTATCTTCAGTCAGATTAAACAGGTTGGTAGAATCTGAAGACACCAACCTGAAAGGAAACCCTTAAAGAAATGATCATAATATTAATCTGGATGATTAGATCCAACCTCCTGAACCTAAGAATGCAACCTCTCTCCATATGAAATACTGAAGTCCTGTGAATTCATGCTCTGGTTAGTTTTAATATTTAACAGGCTGTTTTTAGGAGCTGTGTCTCTTCTTTTCACCTGGAAAAAATGTTTGTCAGCGTAGAGGACTGGCTAATCATTTGCCCAAACTGCGGATGTGACAGATGAACAGGGATGACAATAAGTGCTTCACTTAAAATGAGCTTGACACTGTTCCTGGCTAATTCAAACAAAAAATTTGTCAGTTTTTAATGGCTTCAGCGTTACTTTAACAAAAGCATATACACCATCTACAGTGGCCAAGATAGAGACACTAGTAGCACAAACAAAAACTAAAGGATAAATAGGAAAAATAAAATAAAATAAAATAAATTTCAAACAAACACAAATTAATCAAATATACTTTAGCTGGAGTAATTATCCCATTGAGGGCATCAAAGCATCTAAAGTTAGTTAGATTTTTATTAACCTCAGTAAAGTATTAAAGCTTCTCATCAATTAGGTTATAAGCAAAGCTATTTGTTTTTTTTCTTTCAGTTCCGATGCATTTAATGACCAAAGAAGAATAAGCTGGATTCTGATCTGTAACCGGTAAAATAATGCCTTCCTCTACTTTTCATGCCTAGTTTCTCATAACATGTGCAAAGGTTCAAAGAGGATAGATAAAGGCAAGACAACTAGGCCAGTTAATAACAAACTGACATAACAGCTGTTTTATCCAAGACAGAAAATTATACAACTTGTATTTGCTCATGACAAAGCATTTGACATAAATATTAATGAACTGAGCATTCATTATAGAAACACATTTTAGCATGGGAATGTTCACATTACTACCATTAAATAGCAGCAATTTCAAAACAATCATGTTTTTCCTTTTTACATGAGGAGTGTAGAGTAAGAAAATCTGATTAAGGGCGACTAACCTGAGCGTATCTTTTACATTAAAGCATACAAAGCTCAAACATATGTCCAGGAAGACTCAAATATTCATATAATGGTGGAAGAGGTCATTAGTAACTCTAAGAATAATAAAATATCAATAACTTAACTGTGGTTTTACTCACTTATTTTCAAACAAGTGGGTAATTTTAGTTTTGCCTAAATAGACTTCCTGTTTATTTACACTTCAGGAGGCTGGTTAATGCAAAAAACAGGTCGACGCCCAAATGGGATTGCTCAGACTAATCCCCACAACCCCCAGTTAAGAAACGTCTGGCTGGGTGGGTGCATGCACGCAGAGCAATGTGAACTCTACAAAACAGAAACAAGCGGCAGAGCTCTTTCTAGCAACCAGAAATTCAAATGACAGGCAAATGGTTGCATGCTTACAGGTAACCAGGCTTACAGGAGGCAAAGTCCAGGAGCCACACCTTAAATTCCCCTGCTATAAGGCTAACAAGCAGACTTTGACCTGAGCACCACTCCAGAGTATAAAAACAACTTATTCTGCAACACAAAACTTTAGCAACATTTGCAATATGCATTTGCAGTTCACAGCTTTGGTATGAGTCCTAGGGTTTTAAACAATGAAAAATAGTTTTTTTTTTAAAAAGCCGTCATCAGTTTTAGAAACACGTATATTTCAATTTATCTGACATGACTGATTTTTCAGATGAGTTTGAGGTTTTTATAATCATTAAGTTATAAAAACTCAAACCGACAGAAAGCACATCAAAACCATTAAGTGAGGGCAGTTTAAGTTAAAATATAAATAATGACAACAATAATAACAACAACAGCACACAAATTGTTCTTAAATTGTCTGAGATAAAAAAAAAAGACGCTGCAGCTAGTACATAGCAACAGTATGTCATATTATTTACTACAATCGCTGTGCTTTAATTAAAAATAAAGGGTGGCGGCTAACACAGCGTTAAAAAGTGTTAGTCCTAAACTACCAATCAGAGTTAAGTCCCAAAACTTAATGCAAAAATTAAAGAAGCTTTGGAAAAATTTAAAATTTTACAATACATTTTTCATAAGATATACATAGTAGCTCTGAGAAGCACTATGCTGTTAAATTGATAAAATATAAAATTTACTCATCTCGTCTTTCCTGCTAGGAACCCATCAGCATCCTACATCTGGACTTTGATAACATTAACCATCGTACTTTGACAAGGATCTTAAAATCAATAACATTATGAGGAAATCTACTGTCTACATAGCGGGGGCCCCAGAGGTGTTGAGACAGCATGTAGTTCTGCACTCTATCCCCATTACTTCATTTATCATGCTGGCACCACCTTATTTCACAGCACCAGTTCATTTATTTTGATGACATCAAGTCAATTTTCACCAAATTTAAATTTTTTTGGTTTTTATTGAATGACTATATTGTTTTTAGAAGATTTTAACGAGGGTTAGGGTTAGGTGTAGGGTTAGGGTTAGGGTTAGGGCTTCTCTCTAAGAGTCCTACTGCAATTTCCAGACATGGAAAACACACTCTCTCATCATTTCATTCATTTTGGAGAGACCTCCGCTTTTTAAACACCACTGATGCCAAATTTAATCATTTAGAATTGTCTTTACTGTAAAATATAGATGGTTTGAGAAAAGAATGAAACTAACTCTAAGAGGAGATGGAGGTGTAACTTTAAAAAACATATCAGTTCTGTATTGAGCCTGATGCCAAGTATGTTTCACACCTTCCTGCAGGAAACCAAATCATCTCAGTCACCAAAGCCAACGATGTCTGGATGTTTAGGGGACTCGAACCTTTTTGTGAATTCAGATATAAAGAATAGCTCTTTTCAAATAGCTTAAGGCTTGGAGCTTCTCCCTCACTAGCTCTGAAATGAGACAAACCCATCAGGTAAAGAGCAAAATATCTTCAACAACATGAACTGAAATTCAGATTTTTTTTAACCTTCTTTTTTTAAAAATTATCAGAAGAAAAAAAAAATAATTCTAATAAATCAATCAGCTTTTTTTTCCCCATCTGTCATTATTTACATTACAGCAAGTTGTTTGCAATTACCGCTGACCAAATATAAAACCACAATATCTTTGCATTTTATCCAACATTTATTGATACTTTTTTTTATATCCAGCTGGAATTTATATTAGTGAATTCATTAATAACTATACTATAAACAAAAAGATACCATAAGCTTTGTATTCTCCATCTTTTGTTACTCTGCTACGAAAGCCCAAAAGTATGACAAGAACAGATGTCATAGCCAATAATGTCTGATGCTCATCGTCGAACCGTCATTTCATTCAGATTTGAGTGCAGGCTGTCTTTGACAGCAGTGCATAACATCTAAATAGCTAAAGCCTTGAATGTGTTTGACAATGAATATATTTTTACCCAGTTTAAATGAATCCCAACTAAATCCAATTGATTGAGAAAATCACTTGAACCAATGAAAATCATGTTAAGTACATTCATTTTTATTACTTTTTAATGTATATGTTACCAGGCATTTGATTTAAAATTCTAGCATTCAAAGATAATATTCATATTTTTTATAAATTAATAATAAAAAAGTAGCATGCATTTGGATTAAGGTATTTTACGACCCAGATTCAAATGCATAATGTAATAAAGCTGAATGAATATTAATATTTTTTCATATTTAATTTAAGTGCTACATAACGAATAGGGCTGCAACTAATGATTCGATTCCCGGCCCGGGGTTTTTCTGGATGGAGTTTACATATTCTCTCCGAGCATGCATGGGTTCTCTCCAGGAACTCCAGCTTCCTCCCACAGTCCAAAAACATGACTGTTAGGTAAATTGGTTTCTATAAATTCTCCTTAGGTGTTAGTGTGTGCCTCAATGGTTGTTTGTCCTGTTTGTCTCTGTGTTGCCCTGCGATGGACTGGCGACCTCTCCAGGGTGGACCCCGCCTCTCGCCTGTAGACAGCTGGAGATAGGCACCAGCAACCCTTGTAACCCCGCTTGGGATAAGCGTGTTAGAAGATGGATGGATGGAAACTAAAACTTTTCCACTTAAGAAAATCTGGATAGAGCATATTGACTGATGAAAACGTTTTTTTTTTTTTTTTCTTAAATGCAAAATGTTAAAAAAAATTTTAAACAATTTTGGTATAACTACTTCTCTAAGTGGGGTTGCTCTGTCAGCTAAAGGCATGTTTTATAGTCTACACTCCAGTTAACAATTAATTGATTACTAAATTAGTTGACGATTATTTTAACAATCAATTAGTCATGATTAATCTGATTAATTGTTTCAGCCCTAATAACAAATTTTACATTTTTTATTCCGTACTTGTTAAATATTTTATATATTAAATTGATTACTGAAAATTTAAGTTAGTGGTATGTAGTAATTTCTGTGGCATTTGTATAATTAAAAAAGAGAAGCCCAGTTCTCTCTGCAACTTCAAATCAGGAAGGATGGGTGAACATGCCAGTTGTTAAGCTAGATTAGCTTTTAAAAGTAAAAAATATGGCTTAAAAAAACAGGTACTCATCAAAATAAGAGAAAAGTAATAGATATACAGGATTGGCAACAAAGAAGCTTGCAGAAGCTGCTCAATGAATAGTAAAGAGGATTGTAAAAGAAATAAAAACATCTTAGATGCCTTTTGGCAGAGTTCTGCAAAAAAAAAAAAATCAAATGTCGGATTATTAAATCACATCATGATCAAGTTAATATATAAGGCAGTCTAAACCACATTCATAATTATACCTGAACAGTTTGACCACAATAAGGGAAACATTAAGCTTCAAATGTTTTTTCCATCCAGAAGTTCTGTTCAAATACAGATAGGCTGAATGTTGTCGGTGTTTATGAAGGGAGGAGGCTCAGTGGGCAGAGCTGCTTCTCTGGGTCCTCTGGGATGCTACTGTGACAAGTTATCTGATTATGTTTCAGGCCGGCCCCACTGAGCCGGACACAGGAGACTTCCTGTGGTAAAATCTGTGCGAGCATGATCAGATATTTCCACTTTTGTCGAAAGCTTAGAAAGTATCCACATTTTTTTTTTTTTAAAGTGGGTGTGCTACCATAGGTAAAGGAGCTGAAAAAACAGTTTTAATCAACAGCATAAGTTGCTTTGTGAAAAAGAAATAATTACTAAAAAAGCTGTTTAGCTTTTCAGGTTTAGATTTCTTACATGTAATTACAACACAAAGATTTCGGTAAATTCTTTGCTAGAGTTATACAAAAATTGGCTCTTTGGTTAGAACAGCTGCTTGTTGCAGCACATAATTAACTAATGGAACTGATCCCATGCTGAGATTTGAACTATTTGTACCCTCCTACCTGCTGGGCAAGTCTTGAGACATTAATTGAGCTTTTAAAAAAAATAAAGGGAAGGGAACCCTCAAATAACACATGTGAATGAATGAAATATTCCCATGGAATACTTTGCTCTGTACAAAGTTGAATGTGCTGACAACAAAATCACGCAAAAACCATCAATGGAAATCGAATTTACCAACCAATGGAGGCCTGGATTTGGAGTCTCAAGCAAACCTACAGTGGAAAAACAGGCTGATCCAACTTTGATGTAAAGTCTTAAATAGATTAAAATGAGGGTCAGTCTTGTATGTTGCCTCCATGTGCCTGTATGACCTCCCTACAGCACCTGGGCATGCTCCTGATGAGGTGGACGATGGTGTCCCGAGGGGTCTTCTTCCAGACCAGGACTAAAGCAACCGCCAACTCCTTCACAGTCTGTGGTGCAAGGTGACGTTGTTGGATGGGTCGAGGCATGATGTCCCAGATGTGCTCAATCAGATTCATGTCTGTGGAACAGTGGACAAGTCCTTAGCTTCAATACCTTCATCTTGCAGGATCTGCTGATGCACTCCAGCATCATGAGGTCTACCATTGTCCTGCATTAGGAGGAACCCAGGGCCAACTGCACCAGCATATAATGTCACAAGTGGTCTGAGGATCTCATCTCAGTACCTAATGGCAGTCATAATACGTCTGGAGAGTACATTGAGTGCTGGCCTCCAAAGAAATGCCACACCACACCATTGCTGACCCACTGCCAAACTGGTGTTGCTGAAGAATGTTACAGGCAGCAGATCGCTCTCCACTGGGTCTCCAGACTCTGTCAGGTCTCTCACATGTGCTCAGTGGGAATCAGCTTTCATTTGCCAGTCCAGGTGTTCTCTAGGAAATGCTAAGCATCATGCAGAGTGTTGGGCTCTGAGAACAACCCCCATCTGTAGATGTCAGGCCCTCATACCATCCTCATGGAGCCAGTTTCTAGCCGTTTGTGCAGACACATTCACATGTGTGGCCTGTTGGATTGCCTTTCCAGGGCTCTGGCAGTGCTGCTCCTGTTTGTTATTGTTCAAATGGTGGAGATAGCTATTCTGCTGAGTTGTTGCCCTCCTACGGCCTCCTTTATGTCACCTTTATGGTGTACTGGCCTGTCTCCTGGTAGCGCCTCCAGCCTATGGATACTACGCTGACAGACACAGCAAACCTTCTTGCCACAGCTCGCATTGAAGCGCCATCCTGGGTGAGCTACATTACCTTAGGCCTTTGTGTGGGTTGTAGAATCCGTTTCATGCTACCACAAGTGTGAAAGCAACACCAACATTCGAAAGTGGCCAAAACATCAGCCAGAAAGCGTAGGTACTGAGAATGGGTCTGTGGTCCCCAACTTCAGAACCACTCCTTCATTGAGTGTGCCGTGCTTATTACCAATAAGTTCCATTCATTATCATTCAACAGATGCTGATTCAGCTGGATCCCTTCTGCCTCCCGACACCTGCTCTGGGTCAAGGTGACGTCCAAGCACAAGAGGTAGCTTGTTTCTCAAGCAAGCATCCGAATCATCATGAAAATAACTTCACCTAAAGAAAATTAATGAAGTCAAAGCGAAAGTCTGTGAGGTCACCTGACAAGGGTTGGTGAGAAGGGAGGTTAGATCTGAATAACTGTCCATGAAAAAGGTGGCATACTGTATATTGTCAAATAAGATGCTACTTTTTTATAAAAATCTACTAAATTAGACTGAAACCTGATGCTTAATTGTACCTTTATTAATACTTCTATTTTCAAATTTTTTTTTTTTTAGGAAATTTGCCAAAATAGAACTATTCACATGAAAAAAAAACAGTTTTGGCTTTAGTCCTCTGATGCAACATGTTCTAAGTCTTTTGTCACAGTGAGATAAACAATCTGAGCAGCTTCAGTAAAACTAGTTCAGACAGGAAAAGCCTAATGAGCGTGACAAAACAAAACTGCCAGTGTCCCACTCAGATAGAAAAGAGTTGGGTTCATTAGGAATACATTTTAACTAGTGATGACTGCAAAAAGAAAGGTCTGATCTAGAGATTTAACTATGTTGCATGATTCAATGTAAACCAGAGAAAAAGAATGATTGAATGAAACAACAGCTGAGATTTTCATGGGTTTCCCGCTCAGAAATTTCAGACGACAAACGATGCCACCCATGATTCTCTTTCAAAAGAAGAGCTTAGACAGTCTGGACTTGAAGGAAAGACACAGAACATGCCTTTGTTTCCAGAACCACCAGGTACAGCTGGCAGGTTTTTATACCCCCAGTGGAATCTGATGCTCAATGAACATGATAAACTGCTACTAAATATAGAAGCACGTTATTATGGCAGGTATCCGATGACAGCATATGAAGCAGGACAAAGATCCCTCTCAGTAATGAAGGTGTAAAAGGTGAAAGGAGCCAAAAAGAGCTGACAGGGCGTGTTGCCGAAGACATGACACAAAGCTGACTTTTAAAGTTCACCAAGGGGGGGGGGGGGTTCTGGTAAGAGCGGCATATAAAACTAAATACATTCCTTCCTGCAATATCAGCGTAAAAGTACTGGGAACATCCTTACAAACGGTAAAAAATAAAAATAAAAAAACTACGTAAACATTCCTGTTAAGATGAGTAAAAACATAAAAAAGCACATCACTTTTATAATTCAAAGTGGAAGGGAAACTATTTGTTTGTACAATTCCAGTAATCTAATAAAGTGTACTCAGAAGAGGATCCTTTGGATTAGAGTTAGAAATACATTATTTAATCAAATAACATCTCCAAAAATCTAAATTTATTATTCAAAAATTGAAAAAGCTGAACATCTTACAAAACTAAAATGTCAATAAAGGGTTAGGCAATATATCAATCATATGTTTATGTTTCTTTAAACATTAACAATCCTACTAAACTGCAAATACTCAGCCTACAACAAAGAATGGACATTTTTTTACTGTGGCAGTGTAAACAAATGAAGCAGTGAAGAGGGAGACATGTAAAACACATACAGACAGGCTGCTAAATGTTGCCACCAAAAAAATGTTTTTCATATGAATTTTAGTTAAAAAGGCATTAAAAAAATTATTTGCAAACAACATTTGGCAAAACCAGGTAAATATAAATAACTGTCAAGGAATGGCCTGATTTCAAATGGGGATGACCCTTTGAGCCGGTAGAAACAGGAAGTAATTGAAAATGAAAATGTTATTTAAAAAAAAATAAATTATTTATGAGATTTAGTTTGATTTTGTTTGTATGTTTTTGCTATATATTTTTTTTATATATAATTATCAGAAATACCTGACATCTAGGAAAAATAAACAGATGTGGAATTAATGAATAAAATGTCTAACATTTAAAAAGGTTAGAATAAAATGACATAGGAGGTAAATTACCCTTGCTGCAATACCAGCTTTAATTTTTCTTTGAGCTAAAACCTAAACTAAATATTTTAAAAGTCATTTTGATTCAATAATTAGGTGTAGGTCTAAGGTAGGTTTGAAAGCAATACTTTTTTTTGTCCAAGTAGAGAAAAAGTAAAGCTTAATAGGTGTGACAGAGGTGAAACCTAATCCAATAGTATTATAGGTCAATTAGCACAATAATATGCTAATAACTTAGTTGGCACCTTGATCATTTTTAAGCTGTATAGCAACAGAATCACAACTTAATTATATATAAATGGCAAAAATACATAAAGGACAATAATTTAAAACCTAATCAATGAAAATACTTCTTAATGCATCTAAAAAAAGATCTGAAAGATAATCTGAAGATCATTAATTCCACTTTTACCACTTCAAAACAAGTGCATTTTTCTACTTATTAACATAAATTTCAGCTCATAGGCTTAAACGATAATTGATCCTAATATGAAGTGTAATGAACAGTTACCATGAACAAAAGAAAACAGCTACAGAAATGAAGGGATTCCAATTCTTATTCCTCATTTATGCATCAAAACAAAACACAAAGTTTATCCAAAACAATCCTGAAAGCTGTTTAAACACTAAAAAACTACAAATAAAATACTTGTATTTTAGATTTTTGTATATTTAATAAAAGCACCAATATATCTGCAAGAGATCGGACTAAATATGTTTTTAGTAGGACCAAATTTCAAGAGGTCAAAGCAAATAAAGTTAACACTGACCCCTTATTTTATTGTTGGAAGTTTAAAAATGACTTCTAGGGGGGTATGATGGAGTTGATAATTAATATAGAAAAACCAGTAAAACATTAAGTAAATAAAAACACAATGAAAAATCTAAAAACCATAATAGGTTAGATCTCATTTGCATAAAACAAGCCGTTTTTCAGCCATATGTTTACAATAAGCCACAGACTTTTAAATTAAATATATCAAACTTTTAGATCAACTTTAAGGGCCTTTTTTTATGTAAACACCTAAACGCAACACTAAAAATCCCCAAACTGGCTGACTCTGCTGCTGTTTTCATAACACCAGGTGAGTTAGTGTTGTGTTTTTACCTCAGGTGGGCTGATATTGAACGCCTCTGCTATCTTTGCGTAAAGCTCCTTGACGTTGGTGAATCCCTCGATCCTCCCGGTGGGGCTGCCGTGCGCTAGCTGCGTGTGGAACACCAGCTTGGGCCGCAGGTTGGCAGGTGGAGGCGGGAGCCCCGCTCCGTTCACGGCGGATTTCCCCAGGCTGCCGGCACCTGCGTGTCCACCGCTCACCTCCTCGTTTTCCACCAAGTGTTCCTTCGTCGCCTTGTTTTTCTTCTTCCACGGTCCGTAAGGCATGGTTGTGTAGTTGTTTCGAGCGAAGACACCGGAGAGGAGGCTGACCTGTTGCGCTCTATTTCGTCCTTATTTACTTCCTCCTTTCCTCCTTAGTATCCTTCTTTTCTTCCGCAAACGCTCTTCCTCTCCTTCACCTGCTCGCGCACAGTCAAGTTCAGACTTTTTTTTCCTCCCTTTAAAGTTATGTCCCGGTTTGTAAAATGACTCACACAATTCCAACAGGTAGTATGGGATAAAATGAAGCAGTGGACTGCTGCCCAGTCCTCTGCCAACAATAGCTCCTCTGTTTGTGCATCAGCGTGTTGTGAGACGCAGGCGCAGTGGGAAGAGCCCAGGATCTGGAGAGCAGTCCCCACAGTGCACCTGTCCTGCGCCACAGGGATTGCATCCATCTAGAACTACTAGGTGGATAACACACCTTTAACAATGAATGACCTATGACCCAAAAAATAAAAAAATACTTGAAACCATTTTAAAAGGTACATTTCAATATATTGCCATAAAAATAACATAGTTCATGTGTAACAGTTATATTATTCAAAAAGAAAAACTTTCATCCAATGGAGACAGAGGCACAGCCACCTCAGGGTCAATTTACACTGTTCCAACAGGAAAATTAACAAGCAAAACATCCATATTAATTAACAAGCAAAACATCCATATTTTCTAAATAAAGGCAAACTATTCTTTCCTACAGCCTTTGCTAACAAATAGATGCATATAATCAAACACCCATAATTTCTAGATAAGAGGTAAAGTGGATAAAACTCTTTTAGTTTTGAGTTCTGGGGCGTAAATCTTTTCCATTGTCGTTACTTACCTACATGTATCAATAAACATTATGCATTAAATTGATATTAACAAGCATTAATATATACTTAAATTGATTATTTGATAAGTTTTTATTAAAATAGTTTTTTTTATCTATGATTTCACTGAAGACTCCTAGATGACTTGCAGACATAATTTTGTCTTTACTCCTTGTAACACAAAATCTAGTTCTGAAAAGAGCATGCATCATCTTTGATGTTAGTATATTGATGTGTATAATTAACCACAAAAAATTAAAATGTTCCGAATATTCCACCTGAGAGTATTACTGCTGATACTGTCTATATTAGAGGGGAAATGGTAGGGGTGGCCACAAGTGTGGCCAAAGATTGGCTAAGGGTGGCCATGGCCATCCCTTGCCCCCCATCTAGCTCCGCACCTGCTCTAAAACAACTAGGAGGATAACACACCTTTAAGAATGAAATACCTATGATGACAAACAGACAAAAAACAAAAAATAACCAAACTTAAAACAACTTTAAAAGATACATTTCAGTATATTGCAATTGTAAAGTTCATGTTAACAGTACCGTAACCTTATTCAAAAAAAAAAATGTCATCATATGGAGAGCGATGTACAGTATTTTAACCCTTTAAAGCCCAATCCAAGAATAAAACAAAACAGAAAAATTATTATTTTTTTTGGTTTGAAGTCCTTATTTGGCCTTTTAACAAAATATGTAAAAAGAAAAAACCGAATTTTTTTTTTGATATTAATAATTTATTACTATGTGATAAGTCAAGATTATTTTTTGTGTAGTCTTCTGCCCTCTTATATCAGGTATATCTGATTGTGTACAATAGGATTTTGAGCAAAGTTTTTACTATTAAATAATGCAAAAGGTGTCAGGCGCAAAACATTTCAGAAACTGTATGTATCAAATATGATACATTTGGCATTACAGGGTTAAGGCTCACTCACATTTTGATGATTATGACTTTCAATTAATTCAAAATTTGTTCAAAAAACAAAAACAAACCAAATGTTTGCAGCTACTGGTATCACAAAGACGAATAGTTTATCATTTAATCTGAGCTATGAAAACCCAAGAAGTGCACTAGTGTAAGACAAGATATCCAGATTTTCCAAAAATTAAATCTTCATAATTAATTGTTTTTATCAATTAATTGTTAAGGCCTAAATATAACCAACACCACAAGTTTCCCTGCCTATTTGACACTCTTCTCTAGGATGGCAAGCAATAAAACATAATAATTTAAGCTGAAAGCTGAATCCAAGTATATTTCTGGAAAGTTTAGTGGAAGGACACAATTCTGTTGGAAAAAAAAACTGTTAGGGAATGCTCATGAGAGTTTGATGAAGACTGATAAGCCCTGGATCATGGCCATAATATAACTACAAGCATATCCATGTTTTCTAGAACATCTTTTTGGGGCAAATGAGACAAAGAGCTGAGGAGTTTCTTGGTGTTTAAATTCCCCTATTTTCCTGTTAAAATAAATATTTTATTTGAAAATTAGGGTAGCAGAGTTTAGTAAATGAATGGAGAGGTTAAAAAATTCCCAGCTATCTGAACAGGGAGTATTAAATTTGAAGTCAGAGATGACTTAGGGTGTCATGTCCTTTGCTGTTGATCCGTTGTGTTTTTTTAAGAACAGAGTCTGAGCCACTAACAGGGAGCTAATGCTTCCCCCTGGAGGACATGATTAAATTATCCATTAGGACCTGGCATCTGTTAACATAGGTTCCAATACTCATTATTGTAGGGCTGGGCGATATGGAACAAAAATAATATCTCAATATTTTGAAGAAGGACTTTTCTTTTCTTAAAATCATTTTCAAGAAAGACTCCTCTGAACAGCTACAGATAAACATGAAAAATGGCTAAAAAGTAACCTTCTGGAATTCACTAAAGTATAATTAAAAAGAACTATAGATCATTGTGATATAAACAATATAGTTTCACTTCATATATCTATTGGGAAAAAAAGCTGAGATTGTTAATCTCTTGACATATTACCCAGTCCTAGATTATTATAAAGTTATTCTGAACAAAAAATTGCTTCTTTTTTTTTTAGCCCTGGAAAGAGGTTACAATTTTTAAAGGGAAAAAAAAAACAGCAGACAGACCGTCTATGTTAGGAATGTGATTGATACATTTAAAAACTAATCCCAGTTTTGAGCTTCAAATGCAGCTGTAAAGTACAGATTATTACCAATGGAATACGATCCCAGATACAAGCGGCTGAAAAGGA
>NW_015150998.1:114614-148209 GCF_000732505.1 Cyprinodon variegatus | reverse complement strand
AGATAGATAGATAGATAGATAGATAGATAGATAGATAGATAGATAGATAGATAGATAGATAGATAGATAGATAGATAGATAGATAGATAGAATTCTCTATATTACTGTAAGTGTAGTGGCATCCCCTGGTGGGAAAACATAAATGCCTACAGTGTTGGCAGCTGAAAATGAGCAGCTGAGACCGGGACAGTTATATTTACTCCTTATTATCACTATAGTAACGTCTGACCGCATGTTGAGCCAAGATATATTTAATTTGGAATTTTGCACATCAAAATAAAAATAACTGTGTATTTTACAACATCAGAAAAATCACAGTTGACTATCAAAATATAGATTCAATTACAAGTAGGTTCCATTTTGTCATTCGTTTTCATGTACAAATTTCATTTCTATGGGCTTTAAATGAGCCTTTTTTGCAATATTGCTACACAGACTATAAATATTCATAAGCAGCATGTTGTGAAGCGATCCTAATATTACACAGCTTATTTCAAGAGAATGATTCTTAGGATTATTTAGGTAAAAACTTCTTCCCTTTTTTTTTTAAATTCAAGTTTTGCATGTAAAGATCCAAAATGTGCCAAACAATAGCTAAAACCAAACTAAATTACACCACAATTGAGCATGAGAATCTAAAACTTGATAGAACTCACAATCAAGGACTTGTATTTTATAACGGCCTCTAATCAATTCATGAAAAAAAAAATCTAAATGTTTTGTTCAGTACAAAGGTTTTCCCAACATGAATGGGATTTTTGGCAGCTATTTCCAACCAAAGGGCCACTTATAACAAGCGTGTAGTTTCACATAACAGTCAGAGCTCAAGCAGTCTCTCACTTGCACTTGTATCAGCTTGGCAGCATGCACGATATCTATGAAAACACCAAATAGCTCTAAAAGAGACACCACACATTCATCAGTTGGGGTCCATCTGTGCAGAACTGTCCTTGCGGGAAAAGTGTCTCTTGATTGAAGTAATTGTCATCAGGCCGTCGGCGTGGAGTCCCAGTCCTCTTGTCCTATGTGGGTAAGTGTCGTTTCAGCACGTCCTTGGCGTTCCCAGGCAACGTCTCTGGAAAGTTCACATCAAACTCTACCACCAGATCTCCTCTCTGTTCAGGGTTTTTAGGTAAGGGGAGGCCTTGCCCAGCTACGATTTTTCTCATTCCAGGCTTGATGACGTCAGTGATCTTCATGTGAGATGTCTTCCCGTCTATGGAGGACACGGTGACGGAGCATCCGCACAATGACTGCAAAGATGAGGGATAAGGGTATTATTGAGGATTCAGAGAAGAACAACCCTCACATGGTTTACTGCCAATAACTTGATTTAAAGAGTAATATTGTGAAAAAAAATAATAATTATAAAGGTGATTTCTATTTCTCCATAAAGGCCAAACATATGTCTCTGCTACAACACAGCTGATTCAAACTCATATATTAGCTCTTCTTCATGTCAGATATTTTACTAATCATTCATCCACTTGATTTGGGCAATATCTAAAACAAGTAACCCAATTAAGACTGATTTTGGATACCAATTCTTCACAAANCGTCAGTGATCTTCATGTGAGATGTCTTCCCGTCTATGGAGGACACGGTGACGGAGCATCCGCACAATGACTGCAAAGATGAGGGATAAGGGTATTATTGAGGATTCAGAGAAGAACAACCCTCACATGATTTACTGCCAATAACTTGATTTAAAGAGTAATATTGAAAAAAATATTATTTATAAAGGTGATTTCTATTTCTCCATAAAGCCGTGAGGCCATAATGAACAGCAGAGAGGACATCATGGTCACCTTGATGAATCAAAGGCCTAACATATGTCTCTGCTACAACACAGCTGATTCAAACTCATATATAAGCTCTTCTTCATGTCAGATATTTTGCAGATATTTTACTAATCATTCATCCACTTGATTTGGGCAATATCTAAAACAAGTAACCCAATTAAGACTGATTTTGGATACCAATTCTTCACAAAGGGGTTTACACAGTGGATCATAGCAAAAATGTATATTTTAATTCTATATAACAGTATGATAGACAGCATTGTTTTTTTATCATGATGTAGTCATACAGAGCTGATTTATTTAACAAAAAAGAGAAAAATGTATATATATATATATATATATATATATATATGTGTGTGATCCATATCCTAACTTCCCTGTATAATCTGTATATACTTTTTAATATTTATTGATTTTATAGCCTCTTACAACTACTCTCTGTTTAAAGATGCCATTAATAGTGAAAGCATACATAGTCTCTGTGCACATGTAAATAAATTTTTATATCCTTTATAGCACTTCTGGATAGATGCGAACTACATTCTGTTGCTATATACTTGTGACAGTGTAATGACAATAAAGTTTATTTATATTCTATTCTATTCTAAAATTACAGGAACCCAGCAGGAAACAAGGATGTGCCAAGAGGTAACAGAAACTGAAAGAGTTGTGATCATTTGAGCTGATAATCAATATACTAACAAGTGAGTATATTTAATGAAATAGAGTGTAGCTGTGTGGGGACATGGATCAGGACGACTAAAGCAGGAGGGCTGGGAAAATATCAAATATACAGGGGGACAAATTGTGTAAGAGAAACTAATTGAACACAGGAACAAAATAGATGCAAGAATATCACCAAACTCTGAGCCAAACTGGCTTACTGACTCACAGTCCAGAGATCATGACATCTGTTGCTCTAAATAACCTTTTCTCCAGACTTCCTCTCCTTACTGGATAAATCCACATACTAACAAACACAATATGGATTTATATTCCATGTATTCAAACCACCTCTGCCACTCTTGGTGGCCTTGGAGTTACTTTTTTAAATTCTTATTTTTTTCTAACAAATTCCAAACTTTCCTAAAGAGTAAATACAATCATCTGGGTGAGAAGCCTGAAACAAATTTAATAGAAAACATTGTAAAAATCATTAAATGTGATCTTAGAAAATAGCTTTGAATAAAGTAAATCAATTGTTTTGTTATAGTAGTATAAATAAGGCAATATGCATCCAGTTGGTAGCAAAGACTTAGTCTACCATTGCAGAAATAATTATTGCTTGTTGTCGGTTAATTACCCGTTACTGGTTTCAACCTCCACTTTCTACATTTGCTTAAATTATAATGATAGCGAACTGATTATTTTCCGAGTTTCCTGTTTTTATTTTTAAACAGCGATAAACTTTGCTGACTTGAATTATTTTACCTTTTAGACATTGCAGCCCAAAACAATTGTGAAGATGTTTTTCTTTGAAGACTTTTCTAGGTGTAAAAAACCTTTTTGTGAATTTCTAATAAAATCATGGTAAGTCATAATACACCGGTGATGTAACACTTTATAAATACACATTATTAGCTGTGTTTTGTCATTTCATGTACCACTTAGGCAGTCTCTGAAATGAATGAGTCAGAAATCTTCTCTCGTTCCTCTTTAGAACAGATCCTTCAGGTCTTTCAGCTTTTCAAAGGTCTGTTTCTTAACAGGGTTGCAATTAGGCCGACGCTTTAATCCACCTGGACTGTTGCAACCTTTACCTTTTTCTTTTTCAGCCAGTCTGCTAAAGAGATTTTGCTGCAGTTTCATCCTGTTACATGATCGAATTTTCTTATGCTGTTAAGACAGCTCCAGATTAAACTGAAACTATCTCACCTTAAAGGAGAACTTGTGGTCCTCACCTTAATAGCACCAGTTCTGACGGTCATATAGTTTTTAATTGTTTCCAGTTTTTCTGTTTAACATATACACTTTGCTCACATCTAATGAACACAAAGCCATTTAGTTTTTTTTACCTAGATTTGCAATCTTTAATTGTTCATGTGTACCCCAGTTGTATTTCTAAATCACAGCTATCAACGTCATATCGGCTATTATTTCACTGGGACTGGAAAGTAAATTCGTGTCTACTGGAATTCCCCTTCATGAATCCTATCAAACGCAGCTTTTTTTTGCCACCGCTTGCGTGCAGGGATCACACTTTAAAAAATGAAAAGGTGAGATGTAACAGCCAGATCTGAACAGAGTGGGAAGAACCACAGAGAACTTACATCGTGTGCACGTGGGTGGCAGTCACCCCTCTGCAGAAACGGCTCCCGTTCATCAACGTTGATGATCCAGATTGCATAATTGCAGAGCTAAAGTGTGAGTGGAGCTCATTCAGCAGTCTTTTTAAGCTTTCCAGGCAGACCACCTACAGTTTATTGATCATGACTAGGCTTGAAGAGTTTAAGTCGCAGCCTCACAGCCGCATGTTCTGAAACTGTGACTAATTCAGCTCCAGCTTCTATAAATATTACCATGCTCAGTCAAAGTGCTATAATAAAAACCATCTCACCTGTCTTAAACTCACACGAACTGGATACACAATGTTGGAGCCTTCCCTCCTGAAGTGAGGATGAGGTTTGTCCTTGATGACGAAAACAATGTCGGCAGGAATGGTGTTGGGTGACTCGTCTCCCTCCCTCGGGAACGTGATCTTGGTTCCCTCTTTCCAGCCCCTCTTGATCTCAATGGTGAGAATCTTATCCTCCGTCCTCATGGTCCTTCCGTCTGGATTTAGCCTTTTGCGTGATATTTTCATTTTCTTGGTGCAGCCCTGAAAGACCTCTTCCAGAGTGACTCTCAGTTCATGTATAATAGGCGGGTCCTGTTTCCGGCGCTGCTGCCCTCCGTGCCCATCCCGAGGAAAGCCGTTCAGGTTAAAGCTGGTGAAGGAGCCGAAGGGGTCGTTTCCGTCCACCTCCATGTCCTCGTCATCTCTGCCGTTCGCTTTACGGCCAAAGAACATCTCGAAGGGGTTGGAGCCGCCAAAGAAAGTGGCAAAAGTTGCATGAGGGTCTCCATGGAAGGTGTAGGTGAAGTTGGTACCTTGTCCATCAGGAGCAGGTCCATTTCCTCCTTTCAAACCTGAAGGGCAAGAAGAAAGATTCATCACACCTTTACTGTAAAAATTATAACCATTTAGTTAAGACTACACTTTATGGAATTAAACAAGCAATCCCTACATTTGATGCAGGAGAAGCTTTAGTGATTTATTCAATTACAGTAACTATTAGTCTAAGGTATGTCATGCATAATTATCTCAACCTTTCCAGCAATAATAGTTACAGTATGTAGGACCCAAAGGAATCCCAAACCTGAAAGGATGTAATAATGTAAATTCAGTGGGTTCTTGTTCACCCCAATGAGTCTCCTTCCAGAAGTGACAGTGGCTTTGTGGAAATAGTAGTTGCCTTGCAATCTGAAGAGTGTGAATGTGTGCACATTTATACGTGTGGCTGGTTGGATGTGACTGTAATGTAAAATGCTTTGAGTTCTCAGTCTGACTAGAAAAGCTCTACATTAATCATGTCTATATTTACCAGTGGGACATACTCAAAAGATCCCTTAAGGAAGGCGACCTGGAGGTAACCAGACCAGAATTGATCAATGTGGAGGAGATGCTTGTTTTTTTCTTTTTCAGATTATCTTTACTTTAAGCTAACAAATATTGCAGCTCCTTATATCTCATTCCTTTAGTCAATATCCATATCTCAGGACCTCAGATGAGAGATGAAACCTAGAAAAGTCCTCAGACCGAGGGTGTTGTTTTGGTTGAGCTCTTAGACCTCCACAGACCACAGGAACACATTATCACAAAGTGATATACTATTACAGTGGAACTAACAGAAAGTGACCATAAAGCGATAGCCATGCACAATCAGAGACGATAGCAGATGCAGTGGCTTCGTCTAAAGACACAGGCAATATGATGTGGCCTTCAGATCAGTTAAAAAGGCAGTGCTTTGGGAGCTTCATGGAAAGGGTTTCAAATCCCAATAGTTGCATCATAACCATCAGCAAAGGCTATGCAAAAAGTCACTTCGGTGGGTTAAAACATGTCCCCATGTCCCTGGTTACAGCAGGTGGAAAGCACCAGGTGTTTTCATCCAGCATCAGTGTCTAACCTAAAAGATACATTTCTGGAAGAAGGGTAGGAACTAATGTGAATGTGGATCTTACAGATAAAAGGAGGTTATTTTACAGCTCCTACAGGCAGACAGCAGATACACCTGAATGTTAGGCAGGCTGTTGTGTTTTGCTTTTAAGTACTGCTAAATATCTTGGTGCTGTTGAAAAATTGAAGCCAAGGGTAGCCTGTGAAGTAGTGGAGACTATTGTCTCACACTGGTCAATAAAACAGGTGGTTTCCATGGAGATTGAAGGTAGCAAGTTAGTTTGAGCAGGCTATCCTGAGTTTCACTATCTATTATACTGCTATGAGCTTAGTCAGCTGGACAAAGCACTTTCCTTACTGAACTACTCTCACCTACTAATCTCTATTCATTTAATGTTGCCTTTATTTTTTTTTTCTCTTCTTTTTTTTCTTTCATGTCATATTTCTTAAGAATTTGGTTATGTCTCCCCTTTGGTATTTTTGTTTTTCTATCGTTTAGTGCTCTTGTACTTTAGTATGTTAAGCAGCTGGATTTTCATCCGTCTTTCATGGAATATTCTATTTATTTGCCCTCTGTCTTGCCTGCTTTCCTTTTCAATCATCCAAATGTTACTACATTAAATAACTTTAATTTGTCTCTACTTAGTTCTGCATTTAGGTCCTCATTCAAAACTCATCATGACATCCCAAAGGTGTCTGTGTTTACATATACATTAAGTGAGTATGAAGGAATTGCAATTTAATCTAATCTAACCATGAGGTTGGACTGTACTTGTAATGAACTGATTGGAATTTAATTTGTACAGACCTGAAAAATAGATTTGGCTATTAGTTCAATCTAGCTGTAATGGGGTGAATAATGGTATAAGCTGTTTTGCAACATTAAAGTTGTGGGTTGAATTCCTTCCTGTCAATCAGCATGTTGGGTAGGGATTGTTGCTCTGGTGTAAGGTACTTTCATTTGTCTGTATGCCCACAAAAAGCACCGTATATAAACAATGCATCCTAAAAAAAGTAATTTCCCTGAGCTTGATTTCTAAGTCGTATGCAGAATGGATCAAACTGCAATGTTCCAGCTTAAAAAAATAAAATAAAAATTAAGGTTTGCTCAATAATGGAGCCCAGGCGGAAGTTCAATTGAAGAAACTCATTGCTCTCCTACATCCACCTGCGACACAGCCAATCAGCTTAGAACCTTACCTCCACGAAAGCCAATCGACATTCAAACGTCATCTTCAAAAGCCTCCGATCCGTACCTGTCTGCTCCTGTGCGCAGGCGGCGGATGCGCTGTCTGACTTCATTCAGATTCAGATGACCCCATTTCAACCCACCTCCAGCCCCTCCTCCACCATCATAGCTACAGCTTCATCAGAGTGTCATTCCTCCCGGACTCTTACTACGTTCCCTGTCTCATCTTAACCAGTCCAGCAGAAGACCGCCATGTTGAGCCTGGTTCTGCCAGAGGTATCTTTCCAACGGGGAGTTTTTCCTCTCCACTGTTGCTTCATGCTTGCTCATCATGGACAGGTTCTCTCAACCTGTGTTTTCCAACTGGACTTCCATCTTCCAGGTCCCTGAGTGAAGCTCTAGTATCAGCTCACACAGTCCACTGGATCTCCCCATAGAGCTCAGCATACTGTCTCGCTAACCAGCAGCCTACAGACTGACCAACTTCATCTGTCTCCACTCCACCACCAGTTTCAGGCCTGGGGGGGAAACAGCCCCTATTCTTTGCTCCAGTTCATGCATATCTATCAAAATTAAGTGCTATGTTTCCTGCCTAGGTCTGAGCACCAAAGACAAAGTAATTGTATCAATAAATTTCTCCTAATTGTCTTTTCTCTTCGTGTGAGTTTTTCAGATTGAATTGTTTGCATTAAAAGCTAAAGACACATTAAAACAGAGTTTGACCAGGTTTAGAAATCTGTGTTGTACTGACTACTTTAGATTTTAGGTTATGAATCTAAAGGACATGGATGCAAAATGTCATTAATATAATGGAAGCTCTCATTTATTTTGTTTTGCTTGTCTTAAAGTGTCCATGTTTTCTTTGACATAAATATTGTGCTTTGTCTTCCAGACATTTCCTTCACACCTTTTTCCTCAATGTAGGATCCAAGGAAGGTAAAAAATAAAAATAAAAAAAAAGAACCAGATGGTTAGAGTCCCCAGCCATGGCCATCTGGACCTTTTCCTTTTTTTGCACACATTCCATAGTTGTGACAAGATTATTTAGGTTTTGCCTTTTTGATTAAAAAAAGAACTTTAAAACAAACATCATAATGTTGAAAGAATGCATTTTAAATGAATCCCATGTATCTGATAATCTGATGCAATTCGACTATTTTTATAATTTCATATTATGCTCATGATGCCCTGGATAGCAGCTTCCAGGCCCTGCTGGTTGCAAGGTGCCTTGAATCAAAGCCATCTGTCTTTTACAGCCAGAAATCCAGCTCTGTAGGGGGGGTTCATTACCAATGCTGTATTTTAACAGTAATAAAATGCAAACCTTTAAAAAAACCAAAACACACACACACACACACATTACCTTCTTCTCCGTATTGATCATAAATTTCCCTTTTCTTTGGATCACTAAGGACTTCATAAGCCTCGGCGATTTCCTTAAATTTCTCCTCGGCGGCTGCGGACTTGTTTTTATCAGGATGCCATTTGAGCGCCTGTTTTCTGTAAGCTTTCTTTAGGTCATCTTCTGTTGCTCCTTTGGAGATCCCCAGCGTCTTGTAGTAGTCTCTCCCCATTTTTGTGTAGAAAAAATATAATAATCAATATAAAATGTACAAAATAAAAATGAGGAGCTCAATAGCCCCGGTTCTGTCAGAGGGCCGCTTGTTTAAAGCAAGGAGACTTGGAGCCGCAGCTTGGATCAAATCAGGACTGGATGAGGAGCTTTGGAGATCCAGACCAGGCTGTGGATCTTCTGCTATTTCATCCGTGGCTGGATGACCCGCTTTAAATAGACCACAGCTCCCTCCCATGCAGAGACGACGCTCATATCAAATTAGACACATTTAACTATTCTGCATCCGGTTAGACCTAAAATTACATCCAGGCAGAGGCGGTTCTAGATCAGGGGCGTCAGCTGACCCAATACTATACAGGGGCACAATAGGGCACCAATAAATAAATAAATAATTGGGGGGCAATTATTCATTTTAAAAAAACATCGGTACAGATGGCTTTTTTATTTATTTATTTTTTTAATGTAAAAAAAAAAATTAAGATAGGCTGCTCAGTGGCACAGTGGGTAGCACTGCTGCCTTGCAGCAAGAAGGTTTTGGGTTCGATTGTGTTTGACCCCAGCCAGAGGGCTTTCTGAATCGAGTTTGGTGACTGGCAGAACAGGGAAAATGACAAACACTCAAAATCATAAATTACTCCAAGGGGGGAAACAGTTGTGTTCTTATTTCAGCGCAAATTCTCATATAAAGATGATTTAGTATTAACCTCCAAATTCTGATCTAAAAAAGGTAGAAATAAGTAGTCCTATATTTGCCCTTAAATTGAGCAGGTAAATGAAACTATCTTCTGATGGCATGAGTATTTCCCTTTGAAATGTAAGTGTTCCCTTGAAATAATATCCACTCCATAATAGGATTGTATTTTTTTTTCTTAATCTAATTGTAAAACATTCTAAAATGTCTTACCTGCTCAAATCAGAGAAACTACACTTATAGTATAGAAAAAATAACATACATTGTAATGTTTGTAGTTTATGTTTTCAGTACTGGGGCTCTTACAGGTGTCAAGAGCTGGCCCCTGTCTAGAATCGCCCATGATCTCAGGTAGCCTACCTTTTATAGAATTGTTATTATTATTATTATTAATATTAGTGGTATTAGTATTATTGTCAAGACAATTACTAGTATGTTTAGTAATTGTGTCAATAATATAAAATGCATTGAACAAATAGTATGATATAGTGTATCATACAGTATATTAATAGTGTATTTACTCTATTTTTTATAAGTTGTTTTTTATATGTTGATGACATTAGGCAAGAGAGATCACTTCATAAGGGCATTCCATCTAGAACAATCCATTGAAATGCTCTTATGAGTTACAACATTTAATTTCCCTTTTGAATCAGTAAAGAATTTTTGAACTGAACTGATTCATTTTATTAAGTGCTTTGTTTTCTTTTTTTTTTCTGTGTCTTATTTTCTCTGGTTTTTTTTCTCTTATTCATAAAAATGACTGACCTGGTGTATATTTTGACATGTTGCCTAGCCCGAAAAGACTGTTTTTCTTTTTGACATCTAATTTTTTGAGAGTGTGTTGGTTTGTTTAATGGCTACATTCTTTTAGGATCTTTTTGTTAACTATTTATTTTTTTAGGAGAAATAGAAACAATGCACGAGATAATATAATGATAATATTGCTTTTTTTTTATTGTATTTCTTATCTAATTTTTTCTTGATTTTAGTTAAAAATATGTAATACATTTAGGTAGCCTTTTCTAAACTTTTAATATATTAGCCCTAATAAAAAGTTCAGCTATGTTTAACAATTTATTTATTTTTGCTAATAATGATAAACTTTTAAAGAATACTATTGGTATGATTATTTAAAATGATGGATGTTTTCAATTGTTTTTAATGCAGTAACACATAATTCACATTTTTGTTTTATTTAAATTTAAACTATAATAGAAGCGAAGCAGCTTTTACTTTGAAAGACAGTTTCCGGTGTAGTTGAATCCAACTGAACTTGTCTGCTCATGAAAGCCAGCGGCTGTTTCTAGAAAACAAATGTGTGTCTCGTCATTTTCTAAATGGGGCTCCTTTGCCCATGCTGGCGGAGGTAAAAGGTGATCCAAAAAGTCCCCCCGCGTCATATTTTACCTGCATGACGTCATGGTGGAAATAATCCCACATTCTCATTTCCATCACCTGTCAGAAAACAGTATGGGAACACAGCAATCTGTTTCAAATAATCTTACCTTTTAAATTAAGATTTAAAATTGATAAAAAATGAAATCCCCCATCTTTAATTTATTTAATTAGTTTTGTGAAGACTGACACAACACCTAGTGAATGAGAAATTCTAAACCTGCGAATTTTACCTGAGCCAACATCTCTTTGTGAGAAGTCAGATTTATGTCTAGTGATGGATACAATGCATCACAAACATTATACCCCATAACATTTAGTTATTTATTTTTAACGTTTTCTATATTAAAACCTCAGTCTTCAATATTTTTTATTGGGATTCATTGTGATTGATTTACACACAGCTGTCCATTATTGTAAAGTGATAGAAAATTATCCATGGTTTTTGACATATTACATATTTTAAGAGTATTTAATGCATTATTCAGCCCCCTTTACTCTGATATCCCTGGATGTAAAGCAGTGCTATGCTCAGAAATCAGTTAGAGCCCACTTGTGTGTAAATAATACTCTGAAGGTTTTTTTAAAGAACAAACATAACAATCACCAAGGAAAAACGCAGAGAGGTCAAATATAATGTTGTGGGGAAGATTAAAGCTGATTTTATGTCAGAACTCATCATTGTAAACAGCTCACAGAGCTTTTTAAATTCATTATCTGATAAAGGCTTAGGATGACAGCGAACTTAATAGCAGGCTTGGAAAGGATTGTCAAAAAGTAAAGAAGACAAAGAGATCCAAAGCTTAGAAAGAGAATCTGTCCACATGACCATTGTTACTTCTGCACTCTTTCAGGAAGGCCATATATTGATGGCCTTCAGAATAGTAAGAAAAAGCCTTTTTTGAGAGACCTGTGGGGATTTAACCCTTTTCCAGTTTGCAACAGGCCATAGAGAAGATGTGTCGGAGTAGCCGTTGAAAACAGTGCTTTCAAATCACTGGCCACCAATCACTGGCCTCTCCAAACAGGTTCATTTGATGTTCCCACTGGGATGTAATTCACCACCTCTGGAACAAGCAGTTCTCCTCTAAACCAGAGGGTGGCAGCAGGAATGTCCTACTTTAGCATTTTAAAGTTAGTATGTTAACCAAAAAGGAACAACAAAAATACAGCAGTTGTTTACGACATGATTATTCTTACCAATATACTACAATTAAAAAGGACTAAGAATTAGTTTTATATTTTTTGGCGTAGAGATTATCTCTGCAGTCATATTCTATGTAATTAATGATAAAGAACAACTGTTCAACCAATTTAATGTATGTATAATGTAGACCATAATTAAACAGAAACCATATTTAAACATGTGTGCAGCTTTATTTGCAAGAGGCTCATGAAAATCTGGTCTGTTTTCAGTGATTTATTTGGCAAATATGATATGTGGGCATTCATCTTCCCATTGGTTCATTGTGATCAGTGTAGATTGACTCTAATAAGGTTTCGGCCAACTTTTAATTTTGCGGCTGGCCACCCTTCAGTGCAGGTTATGTTTCACAGAACCGCCACTGCTTTCAAGTCAGATGGGACCAAAATTTAATAACATTTAAAATGATCTGTGAATAAAAAGCTGTTTTCACCTGACAATAACCCCACTTTATGTTGGGTTTGGATAAACCCAACATAAATATTTTTTGGATACAATATTAAAGATGTTAAGAATACGAGTACTTTAAAAATATATCTGCTATATTCTCATACATACAATTTCAGTCCTCATAACAGTAGATATACTTTGCTTTTGTTTAGTTTCTAAACTTTGGACTAGAAGTAAAAAAAGAGAAGGGAATCATTTCCAGCTCATTTTGAATGTCTACAAGTCAGAGCTGAAAAGTAGGAACTTTAGGAGAAAGGGTAGAGATGGTGCCTTCACTTCAGATAAATGGATTTTGAAACAATGCTCATTTAAACTCTAGAAGTAAAAGAATTGTATAATTCTTCAGTCTTTTCAGCCATCTGTCATGTTGGAAGCATCAGTGTCAGTGACTCAGATTGACAAACTGATAAAAGTAAAAGGCTGTGAGAAACATTGTAGAAATAAGAATATGGCAGAAACTACTCAGCCAGCTGGACAACACCACACACTCTACATAATGTTGAACCGTCAGATTTACCTCAGAGTTGCTGTATAAATGGACATTACACCAGAAACAGACTTAACACCTACATTGTATGAAAAATTTACAACAAGGCACTCTACGAGTCTTTTAAAATTCCATCTACATTACATTGTGTATTTTTATTTAGGCTAATTTTACACCTAAACTGGCCAATTATGTAGCTTTAAAATCTGCTACTGGTCATAACTGCTGCAGCTATATGTTCCTGCAGTCAAACTTCCAATATCCCTGTAAGTGGATGCCATAAGAAACTATCTGCTATAAAACAGAATACAATAAGTCTGTTTTATGTCCAGCAGTAGAAACATTTCCATTGAATCTAACATACTGATTGTGGTAGGCTACATTGCTGCCACAGCTGTTCTGAAACTCACTGACACAAGCCAGGCTGCCTTACACAGGCTATAACATATAGTGCCATTCTAAGAACACACATATTCTTAAAACAGTTAGTTCAATATAAGTAAAAATAAAAGTTTTCAATGTAAGATTCACAGCATATTCTGTAGTTATTAGCTAGCTTCATTCACTCCACCTGGATGAGCGCATAGTGAGAGTTGCAGTGTTTTACAGATTTTTGCCGTAATGCTTCATACCCAGCGTACATATGACTACAGTGGAAAGGAAAACTTCCCCTTAACAGGAAGAGACCTCCAACAGAACCAAGCTCCGTGTTAACAGCTATCTTCCTGTGGGTTTGAGAGAGCATATACAGTAAGTGAACACAAAAGCACTGATCCAGGGGTATTTTCTGAAAGGGATCCATGATTAGTTGTAACAATAGACTTGATGCGGCCTCCTATTGATGATCCCTGACAGGCTGAAAGGTACGGTCCGGTGATGTAGATTTGTATGACCAGCTAAACACAGAAATACAGATAGTTTTAAAGGGCTGTATGTTTTTTTTTTGTGCTGTTTTTCTATTATTATTATTCTTGTGGTACACATTTAAATGTGCACGGCTGCTTGTCCTGTCTTGTTTTGACAGGTTCAAATTTACCTCAAGTTTTGTTTACTACTGGATACAATGGAGCACACTGAGTTCTTGTTTATTCCTATTTTTGCTGTATACTTAATTTATAACACATTGTACTGAACATAATTGTATATATTTTGGAAAATAAACAACTTTAATTTAATCAATACACATTTTGCAGAAAATAATTATTGTTTGTAGTCTAACTGAACTCCTAATATATATATTGACCCCCACCGCCACCCCACATCTCCTTTGCCACCACTGTTTTAAAAGTATAGCTCCTCCACTGGCTACTTTCTTTAGGGATCAAGACAATGGGGTATTCTCTTGTCTCTTAGTTTATTCTCTAACATTATGCTCTCTCTGACTTTTCTCATGGTAGCTTCGCCTCATCTGTTCCTAATTGCCCCTGACACCATCCTGGAGAGAAATATCAGCTGATCCATCAACACCTTTGTTTATAGATATTGGGGATCGGCTTGTTTTTCCAGTGTAGTCCTGTTTCTCTGACTGTGACTGGCTGGATGTGCTCTCTTCATCCTCTAACATGAGAGTTGGCTCAGAACTCGTCCGCCTGGCTGTGTGTTTCCTGGACAGAGCCGCCTTCTTTCTGTATGTCTGCTTCTGTCTCCTTGAACCCCAGTCGGCCTCAGCAGATGGCTGCTCACACTGAGCCTGGTTTTGCTGGAGGTTTCTTCCTGTTAAAAGGCAGTTTTTCCTCTCCACTGTCGCTATAAGCATGCTTAGTGAGGGATTGCATCCGAGTCAATGAGTCGATGCAATCAAATGGTTTTCCATAGATAGAAAACTTTGAATCAATTTGACTGTATGATCTGGTGAACTGTAAAGTGACTTGAGATGACATGTGTTGTGAATTGGTGCTATAGAAATAAACTGAATTGAATTGAGTTGAGTTATGTAGACTATGGACTTCACAAAAAAAAAAGAAAAGAAAACTTCACAAAGACGTGTTTCTCATAAATAAAATGAAATGGATTATTTCATAAAAAATGTTCTGTTAATTCAGAATTAATTCATTTTTTGATTTTACATTATCTTGTTAATTTAGAACAACATAAAGCTTTCTTGTTTCCTTTTCTGTGAATACAATAAGCTTCTGTACTTTTTTGTAGCAACAGCGCCCCCTCCTGGACGTGCGTTTAATCGCATCGGCTCTGTTGATGAGTCAGCGTCGGTGCAGACTGCAGAGCTGCAGGTCAGTAATATCTGATCATCTGGTCATAACCATCATGAATACAGTCTGCGAATGAAGAAGTCTGCTGGTTGTTAATTTGTTGGCGTCTTACATTTTGAGAAAAAGAATAATTTCTTCATGAAGCAGCATGGATCAGTTCAGAGGATTGTTTGTCAAACTGGACCAGAACAAGGATGGATTCATATCGGTGGCAGAGCTCCATGACGAGATGAGGAAGCATGGGATCATCTCAGGAGATGGAAAGGTCCAGGTAATAAGCCATTAAGTGTTTAGAGTCTGCCTGTAGTTAAATTGTTTATTGAGAAAGTTATTTCCTTGTAGAATATCATTGATTCTTATGATAAAGATAAAGATGGCCTGCTGGATTATGAAGAATTCCTCGGCTACATGATGGATAGAGAGAAGAAATGGAAAATTCACTTTAATGACCTTGACAAGAACAGCTGTGGTGAGTAAAACAAAAATCAGCCATGTCTTCCTTTCAGAGAATGCAACTATTAACAGGACTTTTAATCAGATTTCCCCTTTTAAAATGTAATCTGCATGAATTCTACACATGTGTATACCTTCCTCGTTGGATTACACTGTTTCATTTCATATAGTAAAATATGCTTTTATAGGTCAAATGAATGAAGGTTCGCACAGAAGCATAAAATGTGTTTATGGTGAACACAACCTGCAGCACTGCTGTGACCTTTACACTTATGCCGAAACTGCTGTGATTAATTGACTTGCAGGAAATGAAGAGGATGAGCGGCAAAGTGTGTGTTTGTAATTCTCTGTATCTCTTCTCTGATCAGGAGTGATTGACCAGGAGGACATCATATGTTTGTTTAAGGAGTTAGGAGTGGTCATATCAAAGCCGAATGCAAAAAAAATTATTCAAATGTAAGATTTCTTCTGCGCATTATAACTTCATGGATTCATTTTTATTTTCTTGGATAAACATTCATAGGTGTCATAAAAGCATTTACAAAGACTGGATGATTCCAAGCAGGAGTTCCTTTTCTAATCAGTTTATGTCTTTTAATGATTGATTTGAACCACTCTCTTTCCAGTTTCATCATTATACAAGAAAAAAAATGCAATAACCTTGAAAGACAACAGTTTATTACTTCTCTGATGTTTTCTGTTATATATTTAGTAAAAAGAACATTTGATCAAAGGTTTATATTTGAGCCTGTTTAAACATGCTGAACATTTAAACTAACTAAATTCAAACATGCACACATTTCATGTTTTAATAATCATTGAAGTCTGTCTTAGTTATTCCCTCCTGGTAGAAAAGATGCTTAAATACATAATTATGATGCATAAAAACTGATGTGATTCCTGCCTATAATGAATATAGGTAAACTTATGACTGGAACTGTACACTAATCTCAGTTTTATGTTTTTAATGAAACCCCCTTTGTATATTTTCATATGTTTGGTAATATTTTTTTTTTTATAATAGAATGATGGAATGGGGTTTAGGACTAATTTATACATTTGTATGGGTTTTTTGACTCAGATAAACTGGAAGATAAAGACTATAATATTTAATACTAAAAATAAAGGTTTTGGTTTTCAGAAATGTGAACAAAATGGTTGCAAAGCAAAATGTGTTTATTTTGTGTCTATCTAAAGATGGACTTTTTTTTTATTCTTATATTTACCTAATTCAAACAATTAAAATCTGGACTAATAGGTAGCATTAACGACTCGTTTTTTTCTCTAATGTTTAATTTCTGTCCTTCTTCACCAGGATGGACAAAGACAGGTCCATGACAGTGGACTGGGATGAGTTCCTGCACCATGTCATCCTCAATCCTGTGGACAACATTGGCGAGCTTGTTTCCTCATGGAAACACAGTCTGGTAAAATCTTCTAACAGATTTGGAGATTTAAAAAAACAAAACAGACCCTAACATACTGATGAGGGAGATCTCTGTGATGGGGTTTCTGCAGGTGTTCGATGTGGGGGAGAGTCGAGCGATGCCTCTTGAGTTCCCAGACAATGTGTCTGGGTTTGGAGCTTGGAGGACGTTTGTTCTATCAGCAGGTCTGGCTGATGCAGTGTCCCGCACTGCAACAGCGCCTATAGACCGACTGAAGACTCAACTGCAGGTCAAACAGCAGTTTTGATATCCTTGAGAATATCACATTACTCTAAACATTGCAATTACATCAAAGTTTACCATGTATATGGGTTATTTATTTTCACAGGTCCAAGGATCAAGGGCCTTTTCCCAAAGCTTTCAAGAACTAAAAGGAGGTGGTTTGCGGTCGATGTGGCAAGGCAATGCTGTTAATGTGCTAAAAGGGACTCCACAGTCCACACTGCAATGTCTTATCTATGCACAGGTAAGGCCCGTCAGGACATTTGAATGATTCATGAATGGCTTCTTGTTTCTGAGCCGCTCTTCTTCCTTCAGATGAAGGTTTACACCCAAAACAGGAGCCAGGAGACTCTGACGGTGTGGCAGCGCTTCGGCTTGGGTTGCATCTCTGGAGCTGTGGCCCATGCTGTTTTCTACCCACTGGAGGTATCAGAGTTCAGGAACAGCTGTATATGCCTAAATATTTCTGCTTTTCTGTTGAAATGATATTAACTCATCACTGATAAATTTGGATATTGGGTTTTAGGAAAAATACAATGTCGTGTGTATATCTACAACTCAGTTTCACCAGTCAGACAGCCTCTAGCTTTTTTATTTTATTGCACATTTTTGTCGTTTAAAGAGAGAGATTGACCTTTGCAAAATCTTTTCTCCTCCTCCAGTCCTGGATTCTCTCTTCTGCTCACTTCTCTTTAACTTACTACTCCACAGTTTTTTTTTTTTGTTTTGTTTGTTTTTTTTTTGCAGAATTTAGGTCTGGGAGCTGAGATAGCCATAAAGGCCGGTTTATTTTTTCATGGGATGAGCCATTTACTCAATGCTCTGACATGTCAGAGTCCATCATGCCATACATTGTAACAGGTTTGGTAGACAAAAAGGCTCAGACATCTCAGATTAGACCCAGGTGCTGTTCTGGGTACTTATCATTTGTTTCACTATCCAACCTTCCCTCCCAGTGTGATTGCTACTGAAGAGCTCCATCAATATCTCATCTGACAAAAAAATTTGTTTTATGTAAGCATTATTATGATTTAAAAAAACTCCACATCCTTCTATTTGTAAATGTAGGGCAGAAATACCTTTTTTCCCCAACAACTGGTTGAGTTGAGCATGAGGTCAAATAGTCGGTGATCCCCTAATATTACTTCTTCCTGCAACGCTTCTACAGTGAGCTTTGGAGACTTTTCATCTCCCTCTCTATCCTTCTGACTCTGTCAAATATATGAATATAAATGGACTATCAGGCAAATATAAGTTTTAGATGTTTTAACCCCTTAACGCCCATTTTTACAAATATGCAACAAACCCCTTTTATTACTTACATGGCCAAGATAGGATGCCCATTCCCCAATTGCAAGTTGTTACACATTCATTTTAGACCTAGGAACTTTTCACAAGCTCTTGTTTTAATTAGAACTGGTTTCTAACGTTGAATGATATATTTATATATATATATATATACTGAAGGAACTGGATGAACTATTCTTTGAGGAGAAAATCCTGCATGGGATGCTGATATGACCAATCCTACTGATGGTTAGAGAGGTATGGACTGAAGGACAGCACAGAAGCACTGATCATGGCAGCACAGGAGCAGGCCTTGAGCTCCAGAGCAATAGAGGCCCAGGTCTACCACAACAGGCAAGATCCCAGGTGCAGACTGTGCAAAGAGGCCCCAGAAACAATCCAGAGCAGGATGTACGATACTGGAAGGAAAGAAATGCATGGAAACAACATATCCAAGAGGCTGGTATAGCGTCCAGAAACATCTATGGAGAATACAAACTGGAAACCCCCAATTCAAAATGGGAGCCACCTCCCTTGGTAGTGTAGAATGAAAGAGGTAAGATCCTGTGGGACTTCCAGATACAGTACAAACAGACAAAATGGCTGTTGCCAGCCAACCAGACATTGTGATCCTTGATAAGCAGCAGAGGACAGCCGTAGTTATTGATGCGGCCATCCAAGATGATGGAAACATCTGGAAAAAAGGACATGAGAAATCTGAGAAATGCCAAGGCCTCAGGGAGGAACTAGAGATAGTCTGGAAGCTGAAGGTTCTGTAGTGCCTGTGGTCATTGGAGCACTGGTGGCAGTGACCTCCACATTGTAGACGTGGTTCCGACAGATACCTGGAGAAACATCAAACATCTTAGTCCAGAAATGGGCAGTTCTAGGGGCAGCCAAGATACTGCGAGGACCCTTCAAGCTTGCAGGCCTCTGGTAGAGGGCCCGTACTTGAAATGAAGGGGGCCACCCTCCCCACCCAGGACTACAAGGTGTGGATGAGAGAGCATGTATATAAACTGTGTTTTCAAGGATTTATACTTGTATTTAACTCTGACTCTAAATTTGAGCAAAATCAGTCAGACACTCTTGATTTAGCTGTGTAATCTCTTACCTATTCAATTTTAAGCAGTTGCTTACACACTGGGACTGTGCAATAGTTATGCCTAGAAAACATGAGGTTAATTTTTCACAAATTTCACATATGTTTTTTTCTCTCTGAAAGAAATTTGTTAGAGCAAAAAAACAAAACATAAAACTTAGCAAATAGTGCTGTATAACCAGTGAAAGTGTTTCTGGACTCTCTGCCCTCTCTATTTGCTCTACAGGTGTTGAAGGTGAGGCTGAATCTACAGCAATCTGGCACATATCATGGCGTGGTGGCATGCGCCCGAACTATTTACAAACAGGAGTCCATGTCATCCTTTTACAGAGGCTTCAAACCCAGTATCCTCTGCATGATCCCCTATGCAGGTGTGGAGTGTGCAGTTCATCAGGTGAGCTTCCCCAAACCCCATAAAGATCATCTGCATTTATCCTCCCTTCACAAAAACTAATTTGCTTCTCGCCGCAGTCGATCATGAGCTGGGCCAAAAGCGATCCCGCTTACAACAGTGACTCCAAGCTGTTTTTGTTTAGTTTTGTGGCTTTTTCTTCTGGGCAAATAAGCAGCTACCCACTGGCAGTGATCCGGACACAGCAACAAGCTCAGGGTAACAGTTGGCAGCTTTCTGACACAATCTTAATTATTGAAAACATGGGAAATGAAGCTTTCCTCACTGTGCTTTGCTTTGTTTTTCAGCCTTCAGCTCTGATTCACGTCCAGTCTCTGGTGTGCTATCCGGACTCACGGGGATATATGAAAGGAATGGAATTAGAGGATATTATAGTGGCATGGGGGCTAGCTTTGTCAGGGCTATTCCATGTGCTCTGATTAACTACAGCCTGACCAGGAAATTTGAAAACATGTTTTCTTCCATGGGGTCTTGAGGATCAACTTTTTTGTTACATTGGCTTTTTTTTCAGTATGATAAAGTTTCCTTAACAAACTAAAGACTTCCTGTTGATTCATTTTGTGAAATGTCTCCAACTACATAAATAAAACCAGCATGAGGAGTGGACACCATTAAACCTGCTGAGGGCTGAAAAATGGTTGAATGGACATGAATAATAAGACAAACTGTGACAATGAATTCCTCAACATGTGTTCTGTATGTAAATGCCATCTGCTGGGGTCTGTTAATAAAGTCCTACCATGAGCCAGACAATCTTTATTTATGTTAAAGTAGACTAATGAAAGATAGATGATTTTATTTTGGTTTATAAACCCTCTGCCCCTCAAATTTTAGTTTTTTATTATTTTAAGTCTGTTATAAAAAAGGCAACATTTTATATCCCGCCTCCATTGTACATCTTTTATACAATATTAAATATATAAAAATGTGTTCATACTTTGCAGCATTACTTTGATATTCATTCCACTAACTTTAAATTCCTTTTCTCCTTTCTTGATTCAATGAGCATAATTTGCTTGGTGGTATTTCTTGTATTAACAGAAATGTTAATGTTTGGACCTTGTATAATGAAAGATCAAATATACGGCCTTTTGATGAAACATATTTCAAATCATAAATGTTGAGGTTTCTTGTTGTATCACAGATCACTGAACCATACAGGGACACCCAGGAAAAAAACACCTTTTGAAGGTTTTATTTACAACATATGTAGGTGGGATTTATTTATTTCTATCACACATAACATTTTTTGATGTAAGTGATTTTAAGATATTCCCCATTTTAACAAAAAAATTCTACTACTGAATAAGTGGAATAGGTTACTGTATACATTTTTCTCTTCCTATTAAGAACTGCAAAAATGTATGAAAAAAACCATAGTATAGTTTTAAAATATAGAAAGAGTGATCAATTCTGTTTAAACTACCCCGGAACCTCCTACCTCAACTCCGAAACATAGTGGGGGACCTACAGCATCAGAACATTGTATGAAGAATACCATAAGACGAAGCAAAAGGCTTTGCAAAAGAATCACAAAGGTAATGTGATGGATTCTCACCTCATTTGGGAATTTAGGTCAAAGCAGAGGCAGGAAAATCATCTGAGAGACCACACATCTTGTGCATGACCTCCTGTAGCACCTGTGGATCAGCAGGAGATTCAGAATCATTCATTCCTGTACTTCAATATTGAAAACAGCTTAATTAGTTCTATACAACTTTTAAAAGGACTGATGCTATACATGCACACCCAAACACCTCAAGTTTCTATCACTTTAATCCAGCATGGCTCCACAACCGCATATATTATAATCACTCTATTATAATCACTCTCTAAATCACTCTGCTGAACTGAACTCCCATTGTGATGTATGTATTTCCATTGTCTATTTCCTTTGTCTTACTTTTAATACCGTTGAATACCCTTACAATACTCACATTCATGCAGTTTTTTTTTGTCTGATTTACTCTGTCTTCTTTTTTAAAATTTATACCTTTTATTTATACCTCATTTATACCCAATTTATACCTCATTTAATTTAGTTTTTATTTTACATAGGGCAATAATTCAAAACAAAACAATGTAGAAACAAAGGGGAAAAAAATATCCCTAAAAACAAAAGTCTTTGTTCAAAACAAGTGAGAAGAAGAAAATGCTTATTTAATCCCACCCCTTTGCTGCACAAACTAAAGAATTACTCTCTATATAACAATTATTATTATTATTATATAATGTTATCAACAATATCCATGACAATAAATGCGAATAGTGAAAATACTATTAATTGTTCTTATAATAATAACAACAGTAACACCATTCATTAGTTTATAATAATATTCATTATCAGTAAAATACTGCTATCAATAACATTCTTGTTATTATCATTATGAATTCAGTTTAATTCAGTTTATCTATATACCTCCAATTTACAACAACTGCCAACTCAAGGCCCTTTACAAAAACAATTCGACCAGATCAACAGCCGCATTGATCAGTTTTCAGTCAAAGGGAAACCAGCTGATTGATTCGACTCATTGAGTCATTGAAGGCAATCCCTCACACCGAGCATGCATGTAGCAACAGTGGAGAGGAAAAACTCCCTTTTAACGAGAAGAAACCTCCATTAGAACCAGGCTCAGTGTGAGAGGACAACTGCTGAGGCCGACTGGGGTTCAAGGAGACAGAAGCAGAGATACAAAAGGCAACTGTCAACCAGCTCCACAGGCGGTCCCATCCAGGAAATACACAGCCATGCAGACGAGTTCCGAGCCAGCTCCTAGGTCAGAGGATGAAAGAGAGCACATACAGTTAGTCACATTGAGAGAAACAGGACTACACTAAAAAAGCAGGCCAAGATTGAACATCTATAAACAAAGTTGCTGATAGGAGCAACCCAACTGATATTTCTCTCCAGGATGGTGTCACAGCCAAATAAGTAAGGCAACAACAATGACAATCATAGTCACCATAGAAAGAAATAGAGAAATAGTCATCACTCTGCATTACCATATACGTGAAGTAACATATTTTTCATTTAAACATATAATATTGGGACACTGCTTGTGTTCATCCTTCAGGTCTTTTCATATTTTAACACCACATACAGGCACACAAAAACTCCTTTTAGTCGCTTTCACTGAGGGAATTCTAGTTTCCATCTCTATGTCTGAAATGATTTTGGATACTGAATGGTAGTTATTGTTAACAAGCTTTATATTTCACTTTTATGCTTATAGATGTAGACATTTCAAGCCACTATGCTGATTTATACATCTAATTCTGGTCCTGCTTTGTTTATTAATTATTTTTGTTAATTTCATGATGTGAATATAATCTGTTAGTAGCCTACAGCAAACAACGCAATTTCCTTACAAGGGTGAAATATAGAAACTTTTTTCCCCTCTAATTTAGTGTAACATTATAACAAAATTGTTATTTTGGTTCTGATAATCTTATCGTGACAAACAAGCGGAAAACAAAGCAGTGGAAATATTTCAAATAATGGTTTGTTCAAAGTGCCCAAATTAACCCTTTCAGCATTTAAATGTATCTTTCTTGTTGTTAGTTTTGTATTTTTTATCAGGCTAAAAGGCTCAAGTTGAGTTAATTTATTGTGTTAATGAGAAGAATATTTGCGGACAGTACTTTTTACATTTTGCCCGTTTTCCTGTTAACGTGTTTCATTTTACTATCGCGAGACCAAGCCGTTACCGCGAGTTCTGCCGTTTCGGTCATCAATGAAGTCCTCCATCTTGTGGCGCGGCAAGGCAGAGGAGAAGAGCATCGGAGATGGCAGACTATAGCAGCGTGGCTCCGCCGTCTTCTAACGCTGGTGGGGGCATGAACGATGCTTTTAAAGACGCTCTACAGCGAGCAAGACAGGTGAGAATTTCTGGTCGAGTAAATACTAATAAAATGAATGCTTTGATAAAATGAACGTTTTCCGTTCTTTCCGTTCAATTGGTAACGACAGGCTATGCTAGGCTAATATAAGAGGATGACTAGTTACGCCACACCGCTAAAGTGAAAACAGGTTCCTGAAGCGATCAAAGCTAACCGGTCTGCTAAAAAATTAAAAGAGCACGCGCAGTTTTATACAACAATATATATTTTTATTTTAATGTGTCGTTAAATAAACATTTACTGGAATTTTGAAGCGATCCTTTGTTGGATCGACTTCCGCACAGAAGTGTAGGCCGCAGGCCGCGCGCACACCTTCACCGATTGGTATGCCATAGCTCTAACTGTTGTTAAAATCTACATTTTCCTTTGATGTTATTCTTTTCAGATCGCAGCCAAGATCGGTGGAGATGGCGTTGCGGCTCCCCCGACGAACGAGTTTGGCTACGGAGGCCAGAAAAGGCCCCTGGAGGACGCTGGTGGGTATTTTCCCATGCCTAACCTGAATATCGGTCAGTGGCTCAAATCTATCTTAATGCAACTCTTCACGATTAATGCTTCCCTGTTTTTCAGTAGCTTCTACAATGCATTTATCTCATGTATGTAATTGATCATTAGTATTAACACAACCCTCTATCACATTAGACGCCAGATTTCCACGTTTCCCAGTGAAGATCATAACAACTGCATGCTTTATTACACACTACTGTTGTGAGTCTGCAGCTGTTCTGAATCAATCATTGATCATATTTTTTCAGTCACCTAAAGAAATAAAAATGGGGACAGAAGACTTGTTTTCATAATCAGTGTAAACGTTAGCTTGTCAGGCAGGTTTTAATTGTAGGGCAAGAATATTATTTTTGCAGATGTAAGCTTTGTTGGTGCATAGTTTAACATTTTTTAATAAATGTTTCATTCTTGTATGTTGGGGAGAAATTGACTTTACTTTAAATTGCATACCCACTGTAGTGTTAATCAATTTCAAGCTTTTCTTTTTAAGTTGAGCTTAGTGTGTCTTTTCATTGACAACTGACAATAAACATGATACCATCTAGTTAAGGGGAATTGAAGCCAAAAAAGGCAGCTACAAGCTCAAGACTGTGACACAGTTGAACTGACTCTATGATCTATTCACTGCTGTTGGTTTAAGTGTGCAAGACTTGTTGTACAAGTTTGGTTGGGGGTAGAATGCATCCATTAAAGAGGAAACTGAAGGTGATACCTGGTTGAGATTAATTGTTCTTGAACAAAATTCACTGAATGTTTTTCAGCTTCTCATGTGTTCTTAGCCTAAAACTTTTGCTCTTAAAGTTCATACCATAAATCCGGTCTTAGACATTTATAACATGCACAACTTGTTTTCAGGTTCAAAAGCATGAATTATTTTGTATAATAAAAGTGTTTATGCAGTATGTTTGATTATTTTGTCACAGATCAACCAGAAACAAAGAAAGTAGCTACAAATGACGGTGAGTTTTTGTTCATGTTTTTTGGACTTATTCAATTAACTTTTAAATTAAACTAAATTATGTTTTTTTTCTTCTTTCTAAATATTAAATGAACTGTAATGTTGTTCCACAGCTTTTTCAGCCATGGCAGGAATGGGTGGCCCACCAAGGTAAATTCAGTTTATGTTTAACAATCACCTACAAGCATATGTTTTCTTTTCTGCCCACTAATACCTTTGTTTTCATATTTAGGTCATCGTCTGAGGAATTTAAGGTTCCAGATGGAATGGTTGGATTCAGTAAGTGTTTGCTTGTAAGGTAAATGGTACGTTCTGTTCTATTTACTAGTGAAATATTTCATTCTTGTTTTTCAGTTATTGGAAGAGGCGGCGAGCAGATATCCCGGATTCAGCAGGAGTCTGGGTGTAAAATACAGATTGCTCCTGGTTAGTGTTTTTTTTTTTTTTTTTTGCTATAAGTATTGATCAGCTAGCATTAAATTTGCAGTTGTGATAAATCTTGTTTGTGTTTTTTTAGACAGTGGGGGCATGCCTGAGAGGTCGGTGACATTAACAGGGGGACCGGAATCAATCCAGTACGTATTAAAGTGTAATTTTTTAAATGTAATATCCCAGAATTCTCAACATCTCGATCGCATCTAAAGAAAATTACTCTCTGCAGGGCTGCAAAGAGACTTTTGACTGAGATCGTTGAAAAGGGACGTCCAGCTCCAGCTTTCCACCACAACGACGGTCCAGGAATGTCTGTTCAAGAAATCATGGTGCCTGCTTCCAAAGCCGGCCTCGTCATTGGGAAGGGTGGAGAGACCATCAAAAGCCTTCAGGTGAATCTTGGATTGGGGCTTTTATATAAACATGGCATATGGTGCAAATTCAGAATGGCGTTTCTTTGGTGGCAACACATTGAATGAGATGCGTTGCTCTTTGAAGGAACGAGCTGGCGTGAAGATGGTCATGATCCAAGATGGACCCCAGAACACAGGCGCAGACAAGCCACTCCGCATTTCTGGAGACCCCTTTAAAGTCCAGGTTAGTCCCCATTTGATTTTTAAATGGGTTCACTTTAATTTGCTTGTTTGTCCAGTTGTAATGAGATTTTACTTTCCCATTGTAGCAAGCCAAAGAGATGGTGATGGAGCTGATCAGGGAACAGGGGTTCAGGGAGCAGAGGGGCGAGTACGGTTCCAGGGCCGGAGGAGGAGACAGCTTAGATGTGAGTATCTGCTTGGCTGTGCTCTTGGAAATCAGTGCGCTGAACCTTTCTTATTCATATTATTCGCCTTTGTCCGTTCTATTAGGTTCCAGTGCCACGCTTTGCAGTTGGAATTGTCATTGGCAGAAACGGAGAGATGATCAAGAAAATCCAGAACGACACAGGCGTCAGAATTCAGTTCAAACCAGGTGAGCTTTTGGTGCAGCACTGACGATATAAACAAGCTTTGCCATTTGGAGTGTTGGTACAATTTATTTTGGTCTATGATGAAAACTCATGCACCACGCTGATGAGCTGATGTATAACCCTAACCCAAACCAATCTGAGACCTATATCGGAAGTTTAGATGATATGTATTAAACCTTGTTTAATGTTGATGCTGAAATTAAATGTTCTACCTTTGATCCAGATGACGGCACCACACCTGAAAGGATAGCACAGATCATGGGTCCTCCAGATCAGGCCCAACATGCGGCAGAGATCATTTCGGATCTGCTGAGAAGCGTACAGGCTGGAGGTCCCCCAGGACATGGGGGTGGCAGAGGACGCGGTCGTGGGCAGGGCAATTGGAATATGGGGCCCCCTGGTGGTCTGCAGGAGTTCTCTTTCACAGTCCCAACCATGAAGACTGGCCTCATTATTGGAAAAGGCAAGCACCTTCTCTACACTCATTTTCATGCTTTTTAGTAAAAATTCTTGAAACTTAATTAGACTAAAGTCTAAAGTTAAAGTCCAGTATATGTATGTAAAAAAAAAAAGAAAAACATAAAAAAGGGGTTAACTGTAGTCTTTATGTTGCTTTTGTACAGGAGGCGAGACAATCAAGGGGATCAGCCAGCAGTCAGGGGCCAGGATTGAGCTGCAGAGGAATCCCCCACCAAATGCCGACCCCAACTTAAAGATGTTCACAGTCAGAGGGAACCCTCAACAGATCGACTACGCCAGGCAGCTGGTGGAGGAGAAAATTGGGGTAATATATTAGGTTTATATACATTAGGTTTATAGGATATTGTTCTCTGTGAAAATGTAACTCCTGACTAAATTCTTCCTCCTTTATCTCCTCAGGGTCCAGTTACTCCATTGGGGGGTCCACATGGTCCTCCAGGTCCACATGGGGGACCAGGTCCACACGGTCCCCCTGGACCACCAGGACCCCCTGGCGCTCCAATGGGACCGTACAATCCTGGACCTTACAACCAAGGGCCCCCAGGACCACAGTGAGTATAGAGTCGTGTTCCTCTTACAACACTTGATTTAACATTTTTATTTTAATCGGTAATTTTTTATTTATTTATTTTTCTGTCATCAGTGGCCCCCCTGCTCCTTATCAGCCTCAAGGATGGGGTAACGGTTATCCCCACTGGCAGCAGGGACAGCCTGATCCAAGTAAGTCACTTCCTCTTTACATGCTATAAAATCTGTTGTGCTTTTCCAGGTGGATTTTGTTCACAAACAGATGAACCTGACCCCGTATGAAAACTTTTTTTGTACAGATAAAGCAGCAGCCGATGCCAATGCAGCAGCATGGGCGGCTTACTATGCTCAATACGGCCAGCAGCCACAGGCCTCCATGACTCCATCCAGTGGAGCTCCAGGCACAGCTCAACCCAACGGTCAAGGTGAGAGGAGCATTCTCACAACACGCACCTGCTTCTAGAGCTAGTCAGTTCAGACGTTTAGGGCAGTTTAGTCCCCTAGATCTTCTGAGTTCTGGCGTGTTTAACAAACCGCAGGCTGGATTGGCTTCACTTTGAAATAACCTCTCTCCCCCGAAAGCAACAGAGTAGTTTTCCTCCACCACCTCTAGGCTGACAGGCAGCAGGTGGAGAGGCCGCTGAGAAAGATTCACTAATTACAAGTACCGTTCTTTTTAACAGGTGACCCACAGGCTGCAGGTCAGAGTGGACAGACAGATTACACCAAGGCCTGGGAGGAATATTACAAGAAAATGGGTATATGATTGTAGTTTCAGTGTACACCTATTAACACCAGCCAGTCTAAACAGCTACAGGGCTTTAAATCTGCTTCTTTTTCAGGTCTGGGTATTTTGTGGGCCTGTTTTTCAGTACGCTTCAACTTGGTTTGATGCCTGTGCTGTTTAGACTGCGAGATTTTCAATTATCTGCAGGACTGAGCTGTTGACACACAGTCCATCTCAGTGATTCTTATTGAAGTCTTTATCAGAGCTGATGCCAGAGATTTCCATCGTGTCATTTTTTTCCCCCCATACTGAATTAATGAATGTTTGAATTGTGATTGGACATGTAGGATTAATTTGATTGTTTTTCCTTTTTTCTTTATTGTTCATGCACGTCTGCTTTAAAACACTTCTTGTTTGCTTGTTTCACAGGTCAACAGAGTCAACCACCTCAGGACTACACGAAAGCCTGGGAGGAGTATTACAAGAAGCAAGGTTGGTACTCTAAAGGCTACAATTTGAGGGCTTTTTAGTTTCTGTTCTAAGAATAATTAGATATATTTTCAAACCTGTTTACAGTTTTATTTGCCTTTTTAAAGAAAAAAAAGATCTAAATGTGTATTAGAATATGACCTAAAAACATAAAGATGATTGTTTCAGGGTGGTTGGCTCTTCTGGCAGCTCTCTATGATGGAGACGCTGCCTGCTCAACCACCCAAAAGAAAAGCAGAAGGTTTCTGACCCGCAACCCAGAGATGTTGGGGGTGGGTTCGTTCCCCTTCTTATAGTTTGTTTCTTTAAACTAGATCGCCCTCTGATTGTTTTTGAAAATCTGCACACCGCTTTTAATTACCAGAAGAAATTCCTTCATATTTAAAAATATGTTTTGAGAGTATTTAATTATAATGGGGGCAAGTGTTATTTTCTTTTCCCTTTTCTTTCTGGCTTTACTCAGACTTGTATTTGTCCTTTCAGGTCAAGCTGCTCCTCAGGCAGCACCAGCAGCCGCACCAGCGGCGGCTCAGCCTGGTGGCCAGCCAGACTACAGCGCCGCCTGGGCGGAGTACTACCGCCAGCAGGCTGCCTACTACGGCACAGGCAACCCTCAGGCGATGGGTGCGGCACCACAAGCCCCTCAGGTACATGGTTTATAAGAACGTGTCTGTTACATTCATATGCGCCCTAATCTTCCTTCCTCCGTCAGGTTTTATAGGGTTCCAGTGAAACGCAGCAGCATCAAACACCTAACCACAGCTTTTCCTCCCTCAACAGGCTTTTTAAGCTTTTTTTTTGGGAAGCTGAGTCCACTGTTTCTGCTGTTAACATGCAATGTATCTTTTATGTATTTCTTCTGCACAGGGCCAGTAATGTGAAGTGGACATAAAGTAAATGCTACATTGTCGAAACAAAATCCTTTGTTAAATGTTTGGATGCTGACGCCTTGATGAAGATCTTAAATTTCCTTGGTTTGAAAGTGTTTCACATAGATGGCAGATTACCCGGCGAACACGTCCTCTTGATTTTTTTTTTTGTTTTGTTTTTTTCTCCTTTTTTTTTTTTCTTTCTTGTAAATGCTATGTTTTTAGTAAAGGTAATTATACATATGGTCATTCCAGCCCTGTATCTACATTAAATGTGGTTAGAACTCATGTTTATTAAACTGTAGACATTACCATGTAAATCATCTCAGTTTTAAAAATGCTATTGCCTGTTGTGTTTTTGCAATAAAACAAACTGAAACCTCCTGTGTTGGTAAGTTGGGGTGGTCCACAAACAAAAAAACGGTTTAGATGAAATTCTTGATTTATTGTTGTATGCTTTACCCGTTTGAGGAGCTTTAAACATAGGCAATGTGTGGGTTTGTCCTATAAAAATCGACTATGAAGTTGTGCTGTCCTGTCTCTCTCCAACTGTCTATAAGGCTCAGAGAAACGTGCATACAGTGATGCTGAATGATCTTGCTCTTTGTAGATGTAGATGCACTTGAATTGACAGGTATCCGTGCACGGTGTCTCCATTTATCGCGTTGCTGTTGTGCTTTTTGCCTGGTACCCAGACACTGTTGCGATAGTTGTTTTTACCTGTTGTTTTGCCTTGAAAGCCACTTCCTCTTCCACAGGCGAGTTTAGAAAACAAATTATGGTAAGCAGGTAATCTGAACATGTCCCTCAGAAAATGTGGTCTCAAGAAAATGTTATATATATATATTTTTAGTGCTATTATTTTTGTGCTGTTCTTTTTCCAGGACAGTTGGGTAAATTGCCACTGTATGAAACAAAATATAGAATTTTGTCTTGCCCAATCCCGGTTCTGTATATTTTTATATCCCTTTAAAGAGTTTTTTTAATCACTGCAAACATTGCGGATCTTTATTTACTTTGCCGATTCTTAGTGTTTATCCGATATAAAGCGTAGATGTTGTAGGGTCGGGGTTGGCTAAGCAGCTTCTTCATCCATCAGTTGAGCCCTGCTGTAATGTAAGTACCCAACTTAGACATGCACTCTTTTTTTAAATGCTTTTTAAACTGCTAAACATGTAGACTCATGTGAGAAATTACACCCTTTCCCTCCTTTTTTTGTGGGTAAGTATGAAATGTTTTGAAAAGAGGCAAAAAAAAAAGTTAAGTTTGATTCTTGTACCACACGTTTCTGAGATTGACTGTATGACGCCTAGATTTGTACTCTTGAAAGTATGATTTCAGGATGTTTAATGATGGATTTTATGACATGATGGGGATTCAATGGTAGAAACTGCGTTCTTTAACCTGTTTATTGAAAAAGAAATATTAAGCATTGTTAAGCACCACTTGTAGTATAGAAATTAGTCCAGATCTTCAGCGTAGCATGCCTAGGATTCCTCTGATTTCCTGTCCAACATGTCCCATTTAAGGCATGTCGAATGCTAGTTGTGGACGTCGTTGCTGACTACAGAGGCTGTTGAATAAGTCGGAACAATATTTGACTGCATTGTTCACTGATGGCAAACAGTGCAATATATCTGATCTTTGCAGTGTCATTCCAGACCTTGCACCTTAGGTTCTGCTGCATTAATACAGGTAAGCGAAACCTAAGGGAACAAGTGTATTTTTGTCCTTTAAAAAATGACTTGTATTCATGCAAAGAAATGCTTACCTGTGGTGTTAATATGCCTCAATGCATTTATGCTCAGTTATAAAGAATTGTGCCGACTAGTTTACACTTCAGCGGTCCTTTTTACTATTTCCTTTGATTCATGAACTGCATGAGTTGTATCACTTGTTTGATGGTTGCCTTCCAAAACAAAAAGTTGCGTAAATGTTGTCATGTGCTCAATATTTTTTTTTAAAAGGCCTTTCTGTCTGGTAAGTTTAATACTTTAGGTTGACACTGGTTTAATGAAATGCATGCCACGCTGTTGCCAGAAGTTAGCAATGTGCTCAAATGTTAGCTGGAATAATCGGTGAAATGCATTTTATTTATCTTTGACCAATTAATTTTTTTATTCTGTCGTGGTGTAAATCTGCCCTTCAGTGCAGTGCAAACCTTCTATTGAAACGTTGCTGCCTTCACTTCTTGCTCACAGTGTTGGAGGATGCTGCAGGCTTAGGTCGTAAAATCAGGCCGTGTCGTAGTTTGTCTTCCCCCCCTACCCCAAAAGGAGGAATCCTTTGAGTCTATCCCGCTGCTGAACGTAGACCGTTCAAGAGCTCCAGTCATAAGGTAAAGCAGCAAACGCAATGAAATTTAAATTCTGACTGCAAATTGCTCAGATTAATTCATTTTATCAGCCTGGTCGACTCATTTTCATTCATGATGCTATAGTGTGTTTAGAGCTGTCTGATGGTTTAATGCCTTTATTTACAAATGTACCTTTTTAAAACTTTAGAAAGTTGGATGAGAGCAGGAACTGAAACTTTGACCCATACAGTGTGTAGACAGAAAGTTGGAGGTTATCAGGTTGAAAATCACTTTTCTCTGTAGTGAAAAAGGTTTCTGATTGTTTTAGAATGAGATGCTCAGTGTTTCAACACAATCCGAGGGGGTGTAGAGGACAAAACAAGGAGCATGCCTTAGAGGTAAAACAGGTTTCATGTGCTGTGTATATTACATCTACTGGGTTGTCTTTGAATTACCTTTAATTGAAATGTTGCCATGTTCACTAATAAAGTTGTTCTAAACGGGATGTCTCAGTCTAATTTTTCATAATGTGAACCAGGGAGAGTTGTTAAAATAAAAGGACACAGTATTTTTTTTTCTTTTTATTTGCTTCATTTACACAGTCACTTTTTTTCCCCTTTTGAAGCGAATACATGCCACAGGTCTAACCTTAAAATAAACATGTTTTAACTTGTACACAAACTTTATTTTTTTTAAGTTAATGTAGAAATTAATGTGAGCCCCAAGTCCTGCAAAGCTACTGATCTAATGATCAAGAATCGTAATACTATGTTGCAACTACATCTAGTTTTTATCCCACCACCGGATCATCGGTTAAATTTGTAAATTAAAAATAAAAAAACTGTTTCTGAATAATTTTCAGGACAGTGATTCAGTGAAATTGTTGTTCCTGTAGGACTCAGAAGGATGGGATCATTTTTGCCAACTGTTTTGTATAATGCGACTAAAGCATCTTATATCTTTCACTTAGGAACTTTAAACGAATAAACAAAGTTTTCCTAGTGCACACAATTTTTATATATACCTAACCAGGTCAGATGGTGACCTGTATTTAACACAAAATAAAAGCAAGATGAAAATCCAAAGCTTATGTGGAAGACAGCCTCTCCTCTTCTGCCAGCACCAACAGGAGCCTGGTGTGACTTTGGTAGAGAAGAGAGGAATCTACGGAAAGACAGCTCAGGTCCACTGTAACATACAGTAGAAGTGTGACACTGTGGGCCCTTAATTAAACTAAAGCATTTACTTCTGATATTCTAGTATATTTTTGTAATGATCTGGTGCCCCCTGCTGGAAAGCAAAATACTAATCATTGGGTCATTTACTAAAGAAGAGGATTAGGGCCACTG